>NW_027507791.1:31322021-31344521 GCF_037356315.1 Lithobates pipiens | reverse complement strand
CAGAACCTTCAAAGAGCTCGGTGAGGGACACTGCCACTCGGCAAAAGACTTGGCCAGACACCTAAGAGTCGAGAAAAAAACCGTCAACCACCATCTGTACAGGCTAGAAAAAAGTAACCTTGTGTGCAAAGAAGGAGAAAAGCCACCGTTGTGGAGGCTTGTGTCTCGCCATCGGCACCCAGAGCGACCGCCGGCCCAAGCACGCGCATCCCACCAGGCAGCGTATTCGGCGGAAGAATTCGCTTCGTCTTCGGAGTCCGACTTGTCGCCTGAAACCATGGCTGAAAACCGTGAGAAGATCTGCGAGTTCTTGCTCCAGTCTCCGGCCTCTACGTCGACCACCATCCGGAAGAACATAGGCGCCTCCAAGATCAACGAGGTCAACCAGCTGCTCAACACCCTGGAAAAGGAAGGAGAAGTCTCCCGCCAGGGCAACCCCGCCAAATGGTCCGTCACGGACAAGAAGCGGGAGAGGATGTTCCTTAAGAAGCGGGCGGCCGAAATCCACGAAGAAGAGGAAGCAGCGAAAGGCAAGACTGAGCCCGCGGCGCCGGTTAACGTTGAAAACGGGCAGCAGGGGGCGGCACCGGACGCCGCGAACGTCACACCCAAGGAGGAGAAGGTGGACACGGAGATGAACGTGGAAGAGCCGCCCGCGAAGCGGATGAAGGAGAGCGGCTTCGACGATTACGAGAACGGAAGGTGGACCGGAGACGAGGTGGGGGAGCTCGTAAACACGATAGACCAGAACTGCCTCGGCAGTGACTCCCTCACTTTGCCGGTGCCCCAGTACCGGGAGCCGATTAAGGAAGTCACACGGCTGGAGAAGCTGCAAGCATGCCAGGAGAAGAACCCAGTGAGCGGGCTGCTGGAGTTCTCTCACTTCTTCTCGGAGCAATGCCAATTTGTGCTGCTAGAACAGAGCGGACCATCTCATGATCCCAGGTAAGTCTCCCCGCCTGTCTGAGTGACTTTGCAAAGACCAAAAAAAAAAGCCAAAAGCTCGTTATTTTATAGTGTGCAGGGAAGAGCCACACCTGGTGTGTCTTATGGGACACACAAAGTGGGGCCCTGCTCCTCCCCTGAGGGAAGCCCAATTTGTGTGTCTTATGGGACACACAAAGTGGGACCCTGCTCCTCCCCTGAGGGAAGCCCAATTTGTGTGTCTTATGGGACACACAAAGTGGGACCCTGCTCCTCCCCTGAGGGAAGCCCAATTTGTGTGTCTTATGGGACACACAAAGTGGGGCCCTGCTCCTCCCCTGAGGGAAGCCCAACTTGTGTGTCTTATGGGACACACAAATTGGGGCCCTGCTCCTCCCCTGAGGGAAGCCCAATTTGTGTGTCTTATGGGACACACAAATTGGGGCCCTGCTCCTCCCCTGAGGGAAGCCCAATTTGTGTGTCTTATGGGTCACACAAATTGGGGCCCTGCTCCTCCCCTGAGGGAAGCCCAATTTGTGTGTCTTATGGGACACACAAAGTGGGGCCCTGCTCCTCCCCTGGGGGAAGCCCAATTTGTGTGTCTTATGGGACACACAAAGTGGGGCCCTGCTCCTCCCCTGGGGGAAGCCCAATTTGTGTGTCTTATGGGACACACAAAGTGGGGCCCTGCTCCTCCCCTGAGGGAAGCCCAATTTGCAGGCATTACTAAAGTTCAGCTCGTGTAAAGCTTGCTTGGTGTTCCTGTCCTGTGAGTGGGCCTAGAAGAGGAGGAATGTTAGAAGGGATCCCACCCAGTTACCCTGGTACACCCCCCCCACATTGTTTTTATTTGTTGCTAGGATGCAGGCAGCCCATGCTGCCCAGCATCATTTGGTTGTTATGGTGCAGGGGCATCTGTGTTCTAGTAACAGAGTGGGGCTCGGGAGCGAGCACGTGTGAGAACCTGTATTAGCTGCTCCAAAGGAACAGAATTGACGTTTCAAGGAAACTTCTTTCTTCCTGGCTTTGCAGCTTCTCTGCTCCTCCCCTGACGGAAGCCCAATTTGCAGGCTTTACTCAAGTTCAGCTCATGTAAAGCCCCTCTAACATTCCTCCTCCCCTAGGCCCACTCACTCCAGTGAATGGACCTAGGGAAGGAGGAATGTTAGAGGGGGTCTCACCCAGTTACACTGGTCCACAGAACCTGTATTAGCCGCTCCAAAGGAACAGAATTGAAGTTTACAGGAAACCCTTCTTTCTTCCTGGCTTTGCAGCTTCTCTGCTCCTCCCCTGACGGAAGCCCAATTTGCAGGCTTTACTAAAGTTCAGCTCTTGTAAAGCTGAGTTGGTGTTCTTGTCCAGAGAGTGGGCCTAGGGGAGGAGGAATGTTAGAGGGAGTCCCATCCAGTTACACTGGTCCCCCCCCCAACAGCTCGTTATTTTATAGTGTGCAGGGAAGAGCCCCACCTGGTGTCTTATGGGACACACAAAGTGGGGCCGTGCTCCTCCCCTGAGGGAAGCCCAATTTGCAGGCATTACTAAAGTTCAGCTCGTGTAAAGCTTGCTTGGTGTTCCTGTCCAGTGAGTGGGCCTAGAGGAGGAGGAATGTTAGGAGGGATCCCACCCAGTTAACCTTGGATCCTAGTGATCCAATAGAAATGGGGGGGGGGGGAGGATATAGGAGCTGACGCTTCTCCCCCCCCCCCCCACATGTCTAGTGCTTCCTCCAGTACTTATCACAAGGCCAAAAGCCTAGGTCGCTTGTCGTGTGATCTCTGAAGTGGAGAGTCCCGGTGCAAACTGATTCTTTGCATTGAGATCACAGGACTAAGTGCTATGTGGGGGGTCAGCAGTGGAGGGAGCTTGGTGCAGCATTTTCCCCAGGAAAGTTAAATTCCCTTGTTCTGTAAGACTCGGGCTAGATTCACACTGTAGCGGGGCGTGTTTGTACAGGCACAGCAGCCCGTTCGCTTAAAAGGGCTGCTGTACCTGCGGGAAACACAGCGAAAAAGCCCCTTACCCGTTTTAAAAAAACACAGCCGCATTGGCGCTGTGGCATCTGCATGTAATTGCGTGGCGCTGTGGCACCATAGTTCTGCACACACCGGGAAACCTTATTTTTTCAATGCATGTGGGGGTACCATTACGAATTTAATGGCGCCTCTGCAAAAGAGCAGCGTGTTTTTGCCTGCGGTGTCGGAACGCGTGCGATTTACGCTCGTTCCTGGGATGCTGCAGTGTGAACCTAGCCTAATGTATGGATTTTGTTTACAATGTGGCAGTTTAAAGCTGAATTCTCGGAATTTAGCCACTTTGTAAAAAGTGCAGGCATACTCAGAGTTCAGTCCAAGGAGGTGCATGACATCTGAACTTATCTCTATTATATATATTTGACAGGTTTATGGCGTTTTCAGAGCACACACCAGCACGCGGGGCTTTGAGGCATACAGTGCAGCTTTGTTGCTGAGTGCCAAGTCCCCCCCCCCCTGTGTATCACATTCTGAGTAGCCTTTGTGTCTTGTGAAAAAATTCCCATAATACAAAGGCCTCTGTGATTTGAGGGGGCAGATATCACAGTATCACCGCACAGTATCACCGACTCTAATCTTGAAGATGCTTAGGCCTGAAGCATCAGTGTTCCCATTCAGAGAAGCCTTTATATTTTGAGAATTAATTCCCATAATACAAAGGCTTTTGTGGTTGGGCAGGAGGAGGGGGGAAGAGGCAGGCACAGCAGCTGCACGCTCTAATCTTGAAATGCTTAGGCCTGAAGCATCGGTGTCCCACTCGGAGAAGCCTTTGTATTTTTGTGAATGAATTCCCATAATACAAAGGCTTCTGACCTAAGTCATCAGCGTCCCATTCAGATGAGCCTTTGCATTTTGTGAATGAATTCCCATAATACAAAGCCTTATGTGGTTGGGCAGGAGGAGGGGGAAGAGGCAGGCACAGCAGCTGCACGCTCTAATCTTGAAATGCTTAGGCCTGAAGCATCGGTGTCCCACTCGGAGAAGCCTTTGTATTTTTGTGAATGAATTCCCATAATACAAAGGCTTCTGACCTAAGGCATCAGCGTCCCATTCAGAGGAGCCTTTGCATTTTGTGAATGAATTCCCATAATACGAAGGCTTCTGACCTAAGGCATCAACGTCCCATTCAGAGGAGCCTTTGTATCTTGTGAATGAATTCCCATAATACAAAGGCTTCTATGATTGGGCAGGATGAGACGAGGGGCCTGACTCTAATGTTAAAGATCCTTGGACCTGAAGCATCAGTGTTGGTCTTCCAGGAGTGCAATAAAACTGTCAGATGTAAATAACGGGGATAAGCCCCGGGAGATGTCATTCACCTCCTTGGACTTGACTCATCATGTCCCCTTTTCACTTTTGACAAAGGAGCTGAATCTCGGGAAATTCGGCTTCAAAGGGACCCGTGACGCGTTTTTTTTTTTTTTTCTGATTCACCTTAATCTGTTGTCCAATCAGGTTCAAGATCCAGGCAGTGATCGACGGCCGGCATTTTCCTACAGCCGAGGCCAACAACAAGAAAGCCGCCAAGAAAGAGGCCGCCTCCCTCGCCTTGCGCATCCTCCTTCGGGAGGAGCAAGGCGGGACAGAAGAGGAGGTCCTCGCCGAGCGCAGCGCCGCCCCAGAGAGCCAGGAGGAAGTGGTGAGTGTTCGGTTTTCAGTTTTGTTGTGGTTGCGGTACAGCCCCCCCCCCCCCCCCCCCCCCGCCTTCCACTATTATATATAATATCGCTTCTCCTTTGTTGTAGTGTATCTAACACCATACAATCTGGGTTCGCACACATGTGGACCGACACCGTTGAAGGCCGGTCTGGTTCGCGTGTTATGCGAATTGGACGCGTCCGGTGTGAACTGCGCCTTCTACCCAAATACGAAGAATTGTAACTCTTCTCGTGTTAATGGTTCCTTTTTTTATTTTTATTTTTTCTCTTCAGCAAAAGAATGTTCAGCAGCCATGTTTAGTTGGAGGGAAGAACCCGATCAGCGCTCTTATGGAGCACAGCCAGAAGATGGGCCACATGTGTGAATTCCAACTGCTGAGCCAAGAAGACCACCTCATGACCCCAAGTAAGTGCCACATGCTGCGAATACTGCTGGTCGTTGGCGGTCTCTGCTTCCTGAACAGATAACCAATGTTAAGTGTGTGTGTGTGTGTGTGTGTGTGACGGGGTATTTAAAGTGTCCCGCTTGCCGGTGAAAACCCAGGCAGCTTCTCCCTACGCCGCCCCTCCCCAAAAAAGCCACCGAAGCCCAGGCAGCTTCCCGTCCCCTTTCCTGTTCGGCACCGGAAATCCAGACGGAGTCACCACCAACACTGCCACCAGCAACTTCCCCCTACACCTAACGCACAGCTTCCCGTCCCCTGTTCTGCCTGGTGGTGGAAACCCAGGTGGCTTCACCCCCCCCAACACTCCCACCAGTGCCCCCACCCACCCCCACAGCTTGCTGCTAGAAACCCAGGAAGCTTCGCCGCCGCCCACTTCCCAAGTAACCACACCCCTCCCGCAGCTTCTCCCCTACGCCCTTGCCGCTGGAAACCCAGGCAGCGCAACCCCCCCCCCCCCCCCCCAGTTGCCGCGGAGAAACCCAGGCAGCTTCCCGCCTGCGCCTCCCATGTGCCACCAGAAACCCCGGCAGTCGCTGCTCCCTGAAGAGATAACCAACATTAATCGATTTGTGCTAGTGTGTGTGTGTAACGAGGTATTTAAAGTGGTCCGCTTGCCACCGGAAACCCAGGTAGCTGCCCCCCCCCCCCCCCCCCTTGCTTGCCGCCGGAAACACAGGCAGATGGGCCCCGAAACCCCCTCGCTAGTTCGCCTGGAAACACAGGCAGATGCCCCGCCCCCCTTCGCTTGCCTCCGGAAACCCAGCCAGCTTTCCGCCTGCACCTCCCACGTGCCACCAAAAACCCAGGCAGTCTCTGCTTCCTGAAGAGACAACCAACGTTAATCGATTGTGTGTGTGTGTGTGTGTAACGAGGTATTTAAAGTGTCCGCTTGCTGCCGGAAACCAGGTAGCTGCCCCCCCTCGCTTGCCGCCGGAAACACAGGCGGCTCCCCCACCCCCCATGGTGCCCCCCCGCTTGCCATCGGAAACGCAAGTAGCTTCCCTGTCCTCCGCCGCCACAGCTTGCCGCCGGAAACCCAGGCAGCTCCCCCCCCCTACGCAGCCACAGCTTGCCACCGGAAACCCAGGCAGCTCCCCCCCCACGCCGCCAACGCTTGCCGCCAGAAAACCAGGCAGCTTCACCTCCCACGTGCCACCAGAAACCCCGGCAGTCTCTGTTTCTTGGAGAGATAACCAACATTAATCGATTTGTGCCAACGTGTGTGTAACGAGGTATTCAAACTGTCCGCTTGCCGATGGAAACCCAGGCCGTTTCACCTACGCCGCCCCCCCCCCCAAAAAGCTGCTGGAAACCCAGGCAGCTTACCCTCCCCCCCCCCCCCCCCCCCCCCCCCCCCCACTTGCCGCTGGAAACACGGGCAGCTTCTCCCCTACGCCCTTGCTGCAGCTCAAACCCCCCACTTACCGGTGGAGAAACCCAGGCAGCCTTCCGCCTGCGCCTCCCACGTGCCACCAGAAACCCCGGCAGTCTCTGCTTCCTGAAGAGATAACCAACATTAATCGATTTGTGCTAACGTGTGTAACGAGGTATTTGAAGTGTCCGCTTGCCCCCGGAAACCCAGGCAGATGCCCCAACCCCCCCCCCCCCCCCCCCTCGCTTGCCGCCGGAAACCCAGGCAGCCTCCCCCCCTACGACCCCCACTTGCCACCGGAAACCCAGGCAGCCTCCCACGTGCCACCAGAAACCCAGGCAGTCACTGCTTCCTGAAGAGAGAGCCAACATTAATCGATTTGTGCCAACGTGTGTAACAAGGTATTTAAAGTGTCCGCTTGCCAATGGAAACCCAGACCACTTCATTTACGCCATCCCCCCAAAAAGCTGCCGAAGCCCAGGCAGCTTCCCGCCCCCTTTCGTGCTTGGCACTGGAAATCCAGACCGAACACCCCACCTGAAACCTAACCCGCCCCCCCCTGTCTCGCTTGGTGCCGGAAATACAGATGGCTTCACCCCCAACACTCCCACCCACCCCCACAGCTTGCTGCTAGAAAACAGGCAGCTTTGCTACCACCCCCTGTCCCAAGACACCCCCCACCCCCTTGCCACCGTAAGCCCTGGCAGATACCCCTTGCTTGCTGCCAGAAACACAGGCATCCCCCACCCACCCCCACAGCTTGCTACTAGAAATCCATGCAGCTTCGTTGCCACTCCTGTCCCATGGCCCCCCCCCCCCCCACCTTGCTTGCCACTGGAAACCCAGGCAGCTTCCCCACCACCCCCGGCACTTGTCACCACCGTCTCTTGATCCATCCCCTACTGAACTACAGAACATCTCCCCTTTGTTATGGGATGATGAGGTGAAGGGGAGGGTTGTGGCGATGAATGGAGATGATCTGTACCGTATTTTTCGGACTATAAGGCGCACCGGATTATAAGGCGCACTAGCAACGACCGGCTGATAAAATGGATATTTCCATATATAAGGCGCATCGGACTATAAGGCGCACCGGATTATAAGGCGCACTAGCAACGACCGGCTGATAAAATGATATTTCCATATATATAAAGCGCATCGGACTATAAGGCGCACGGTCGATTTTGTGAGAAAATTTAGGCTTTTACGTGCGCCTTATAGTCCGAAGGTTTACGTCAAGATGACAGATACTGTTAACAAAGAACTCAGCGATGTCAACAGGTCATATATAAGGCGCACCGGACTATAAGGCGCACGGTCGTTTTTGGGAGAAAATTTAGGCTTTTACGTGCCGCTTATAGTCCGAAAAATACGGTAATTCAGCCAGTGAGAAATGTATTTAAATATCCCTTTTTTTTTAAAATATATTTTTTGTTCACTTGGGGGAATTGTGAATGCTTTTGCAGAGTTGTGCTAGAATGTTTTATTTATTTTTTTCCCCGAACAAACTACCCGATAGAGACCTGCCCCCCCCCCCCCCCATGTACATCACTTATATATTTGTATATTTCCCAGGTTCACATACTGCGTCAAAATGGGTGAACTGTCCTTTCCATCGGTGATCGCCAACAGTAAGAAAATAGCCAAGCAGCTCGCCGCCGAGGCCGCGGTGAAGCAGCTCCTTGGTGAGAACGCTCTCTTCACTGAGAAGGTAAAACAGAGATCTGTTGTTGCTTTTTATTACCATTCAATGCCCCTTAGTGGGTGTGGAGATTCTGTAGTCTGATGTGGCACTTGTTTGTTTTTTTTTTTTTTTTTGGTCAAGGTGGAACCCCCCGTGGCTGAAGCACCCACTGTGGAATATTCAACGGTGCCAGAACTTTCCATTGAAGATATCAAGATGGCTCAGGCCCTCGGAGTTGGCGATTTCATCAAGTATCTTAACGCCAACCCCGTCAGTGGCCTCCTGGAGTATTCCCGCGCCAAGGGCTTTGCTGCTGAATTTAAAATGGTCAGCCAGACCGGTCCGCCCACACGACCCCAAGTAAGTCCATCGCTAATTCTGTGTACTGAAATCTTCTATCCCTCCCCGTCCTTGACCCGCCCCTTTCATTCCTTTTTTCTTCAATCGTGGAGGCACAGCATCACATGTGGGCTCAACGTTTTGTAGGGCGATCTGCGTGCAAATACAGCCCGTCTAGGAAGGTTCGCCCTGCTAGACTGACATTTGCATGTGAAGGCATTTTCGATATTTGCAGCACCCTAATGTGGGGGGCGCACTTTAGCAAGACTTCATGCCTTGTCCATCTTGGTCTGAACTTGTGGATAGTGGCCCTCCTCCATCCTGCTGCCGCGCCGGAAATGGGGGGAGGGGGGGAATGACCCTCTTCCCTCCTGTTGGCGCACCGGGGATGGGGGGGGCCCCATCATTCCCTCCTGACGCCAAGGATTGGGGGGGGGGGCCTCATCATTCCCTCCTTCTGGCGCCAAGGATGGGGGGGCCTCATCATTCTCTCCTTCTGGCGCCAAGGATTGGGGGGGGGGGGACTCATCATTCCCTCCTTCTGGCGCCAAGGATGGGGGGGCCTCATCATTCTCTCCTTCTGGCGCCAAGGATTGGGGGGGGGGGGGACTCATCATTCCCTCCTTCTGGCGCCAAGGATAGGGGGCCTCATCATTCTCTCCTTCTGGCGCCAAGGATTGGGGGGGGGGCCTCATCATTCCCTCCTTCTGGCGCCAAGGATAGGGGCCTCATCATTCTCTCCTTCTGGCGCCAAGGATTGGGGGGGGGACTCATCATTCCCTCCTTCTGGCGCCAAGGATTGGGGGGGGGCTCATCATTCCCTCCTTCTGGCGCCAAGGATTGGGGGGGGCCTCATCATTCCCTCCTTCTGGCGCCAAGGATTGGGGGGGGGGGCTCATCATTCCATCCTTCTGGCGCCAAGGATGGGGGGCTCATCATTCCCTCCTTCTGGCGCCAAGGATGGGGGGAGGGCCCCATTCCCTCCCGCTGGCGCCCAGGACATTCTCTTCGCCCACTAGCCATAGTCTGGGCCCCCTAAAGTCTGAAGGACAATAAAGTGACCCTTTGTTTTAGGTTTGGAGCCCCGTATTTATATAATCCTTTTTGTTTCCCTCAACAGGTTTGTGTTCCAAGCCCAAAGTTGGTGGTCGGTGGTTCCCTCCGGTGACCGCATCCAACAAAAAGCAGGCAAAAGCAGAGGCAGCCGACGCCGCTCTGAGGGTCCTCATTGGAGAGGCAGAAAAAGCCATCCGAGAGGGTGACAGCATGGCGGAGGTGAGAATCCGGAACGGTTCGGTTATAGCTCCTTTGGGTGGGGTTGGAGGATAAGTCGCCAGAGCTTTACGTAGCCGCTTTGGACCACGTTTGCCATATTGTCTTGATCTTTCCAAACACAGAACTTTTTTATTTTTTTCCTCTGAGATTGAGCGTATCATCTGTTCTTGCCTCTAGCTCCCCAATCGGCGGCAGCACAATCCACGACCAGATTGCCATGCTGAGCCACCCAAAAGTTCAACAGCCTGACGGCCCGGATCCAGAACAGCCTCCTTGGAAGGAAAATCTTGGCGGCCATCATCATGAAGAAGAGCAGCGATGACCTGGGCACGGTGGTGAGCATCGGCACCGGTGAGTTGACGACTCTAAACGTTTAGTGAAATGTGTAGACTAATGGTGTCCGCCACCGCACTCCCTACCCCCCCCCCCCCTTTTTTTTTTTTTTTTCTAATGGATGTTTTGCTCCCAGGTAACCGTTGTGTGAAGGGGGAGGAGCTGAGCCTGCATGGCGAGACGGTCAACGACTGCCATGCTGAGATCATTTCCCGGAGAGGCTTTATTCGGTGAGTAGACTGATCTGTAGGCATGCGGAGACTTGGAGCTCTTCACTTATCAAAGTGCCAGAAGTTGGTACAGTCCATCGCCTCACCTAGACTGGTCAGATTGGATCCTTCGTTCTTGTGGGCTTCATATTGAATGAGAACCATGGGGGGAGAAGATTTCCAAGACCCTGAAATTGAGCTGCAGCACGGTGGCCAAGACCATACAGCGGTATAACAGGACAGGTTCCCCTCAGAACAGGCCTCGCCATGGTCCACCAAAGAAGTTGAGGTCACGTGCTCAGCGTCATATCCAGAGGTTGTCTTTGGGAAATAGACGTATGAGTGCTGCCAGCATTGCTGCAGAGGTTGTAGGGGTGGTGGGGGGGTCAGCCTGTCAGTGCTCAGACCATACGCCGCACACTGCATCAAATTGGTCTGCATGGCTGTCGTCCCAGAAGGAAGCCTCTTCTAAAGATGAGGCACAAGAAAGACCGCAAACAGTTTGCTGAAGACAAGCAGACTAAGGCCGCGTACACGCGCGCGGACTGTTCGCCCAACTTTGTTCCGTCCAACAGTTTCGGCAAACAGTCCGCTCAAACTTAGCATGGACGGACATGGCCACACACGAAGAACGAACAGTTTGCTGAAACCGTGCGCGATGACGTGAACGGCACGTACGACGGGACGAAAAATACGACGTCCTATACACTGCATTATAGCTTTCGGCGTGAAAATCCTTTCTGAGCATGCGCGCAACTTTGTTTGACGAACAAGCCTACACACGAGCGGGCTGTTCGCTGAAACAAGGTTTCAGCGGACGGTTTTCGGAATTTCCGAAAAACCTTGTCCGTCCAACTGTCCGCTGAAACTGTACGCTGAAAGCCCACACACGAGCGGACTGTCCGCCCAAACACTGTTCAGCGGACAAAGTTGGGCGAACAGTCCGCCCGTGTGTACGCGGCCTAAGGAGATGGATTACTGGAACCACGTCCTGTGGTCTGATGAGACCAAGATAAAGGTATTTGGTGTCAGATGGTGTCAGGCGTGTGTGGGGGCAACCAGGTGAGGAGGACAAAGACAAGTGTGTCTTGTCTACAGTCAGGCATGGTGGTGGGGGTGTCATGGTCTGGGGCTGCCGGCACTGGGGGGGGCTACAGATCATTGAGGGGACCATGAATGCCAACATGTACTGTGACATACTGAAGCAGAGCATGATCCCCTCCCTTCAGAGACTGGGCCGCAGGGCAGTATTCCAACATGATAACCACCCCAAACACACCTCCAACACCACCACTGCCTTGCTAAAGAAGCTGAGGGTAAAGGTGATGGACTGGCCAAGCATGTCTCCAGACCTAAACCCTATTGATCATCTGTGGGGCATCCTCAAACGGAAGGTGGAGGAGCGCAAGGTCTCCAACATCCACCAGCTCTGTGATGTCATCATGGGGGAGGGGAAGAGGACTCCAGTGGTGACCTGTGAAGCTCTGGTGACCTCCATGCCCAAGAGGGTGAAGGCAGTGCTGGAAAATAATGGCGGCCACACAAAATATTGACATTTTTGAGACCAATTTGGACATTTTCACTTAGGGGTGTCCTGACTTTTGTTGCCAGCGGTTTAGACATTAATGGCTGTGTGTTGAGTTATTTGAGGGGACAGGGAAATTTACACTGTTATACAAGCTGTAAGGGACCTGATGGTCTGACACGGCTTGGTAGCCAATCAGATTCTCTTCATTACCTCCCACCTGGCACTGGGAGCGTATAGTGGAGGATTCCTTTGTTTTGTTTTTTGAGACAGTCCTTCCCTTTAGAAATGTCTCCAGTACATCTCCGCTCACTCGGCGTTCTGTCTCTGCAGATTTTTGTATGATCAGCTCATGAAGTACAATCCCGACACACCAGAAAACAGCATATTCGAGGAATCCGAGGAACTACTCCGCGTCCGCCCCGGCATCACCTTCCACCTCTACATCAGGTGAGTGATTGGGATGCAAATACCACGTGACATTAAAAAAAAAAATACATATATTGCAAAACCCACCGTTCTTTATTCTCTAGGCTAGGGCACGGGGTGCTCAACTTGTGGCCCTCCCAGCTGTTGCAGAACTAAAAGTCCCAGGAGGCATTGGAAGGCTGACAGTTACAAGCGTGACTACCAAAGGCATGATGGAACTTGTAGTTCTGCAACTGCTGGAGGGCCACAGGTTGAACGCCCATGTCCTCTAGGGCAAGGGTGCTCAACCTGTTGTCCTCCTGCTGTTGCGGAACAAGTAGTCCCACCATGCCTCCTGCCTTTTGGGAGTCACACCTGTAACAGTCAGCAGTGTGCAATACATATGGGACTTTTCCGCAACAGATGGACGGTCACAGGTTGAGTGCCTCTGCCATTCTGCAAGTGGGGGGGGGGGGGTGTGAGGAGTGGGGCACATTCCGTGAGTGGATGGGGGTGTGCCTCATCAGAACTACTCCTTATGGTATGTGCGTCTAGACTTTGCCAGAGCCCTGTCAGGTGAAAGGGCCCCCCATGTCTGTGTCCCCCCCCCCCCCTCCCCGGCTGCTCCACGCCTGTCCGGTCCCTCCCTCCCCGGCTGCTCCACGCCTGTCCGGTCCCTCCCTCCCCGGCTGCTCCACGCCTGTCCGGTCCCTCCCTCCCCGGCTGCTCCACGCCTGTCCGGTCCCTCCCTCCCCGGCTGCTCCACGCCTGTCCGGTCCCTCCCTCCCCGGCTGCTCCACGCCTGTCTGGTCCCCTCCCTCCCTCCCCGGCTGCTCCACGCCTGTCCGGTCCCTCCCTCCCTCCCCGGCTGCTCCACGCCTGTCCGGTCCCTCCCTCCCTCCCCCGGCTGCTCCACGCCTGTCCGGTCCCTCCCTCCCTCCCCCGGCTGCTCCACGCCTGTCCGGTCCCTCCCTCCCCGGCTGCTCCACGCCTGTCTGGTCCCTCCCTCCCCGGCTGCTCCACGCCTGTCTGGTCCCTCCCTCCCTCCCCGGCTGCTCCACGCCTGTCCGGTCCCTCCCTCCCTCCCCGGCTGCTCCACGCCTGTCCGGTCCCTCCCTCCCTCCCCGGCTGCTCCACGCCTGTCCGGTCCCTCCCTCCCTCCCCGGCTGCTCCACGCCTGTCGGTCCCTCCCTCCCTCCCCGGCTGCTCCACGCCTGTCCGGTCCCTCCCTCCCTCCCCCGCTGCTCCACGCCTGTCCGGTCCTCCCTCCCTCCCCGGCTGCTCCACGCCTGTCCGGTCCCTCCCTCCCTCCCCCGGCTGCTCCACGCCTGTCCGGTCCCTCCCTCCCTCCCCCGGCTGCTCCACGCCTGTCCGGTCCCTCCCTCCCTCCCCGGCTGCTCCACGCCTGTCCGGTCCCTCCCTCCCTCCCCGGCTGCTCCACGCCTGTCCGGTCCCTCCCTCCCTCCCCGGCTGGCTCCACGCCTGTCCGGTCCCTCCCTCCCTCCCCGGCTGCTCCACGCCTGTCCGGTCCCTCCCTCCCCGGCTGCTCCACGCCTGTCCGGTCCCTCCCTCCCCGGCTGCTCCACGCCTGTCCGGTCCCTCCCTCCCTCCCCGGCTGCTCCACGCCTGTCCGGTCCCTCCCTCCCTCCCCGGCTGCTCCACGCCTGTCTGGTCCCTCCCTCCCTCCCCCGGCTGCTCCACGCCTGTCCGGTCCCTCCCTCCCTCCCCCGGCTGCTCCACGCCTGTCCGGTCCCTCCCTCCCCGGCTGCTCCACGCCTGTCTGGTCCCTCCCTCCCCGGCTGCTCCACGCCTGTCTGGTCCCTCCCTCCCTCCCCGGCTGCTCCACGCCTGTCCGGTCCCTCCCTCCCTCCCCGGCTGCTCCACGCCTGTCCGGTCCCTCCCTCCCTCCCCGGCTGCTCCACGCCTGTCCGGTCCCTCCCTCCCTCCCCGGCTGCTCCACGCCTGTCCGGTCCCTCCCTCCCTCCCCGGCTGCTCCACGCCTGTCCGGTCCCTCCCTCCCTCCCGGCTGCTCCACGCCTGTCCGGTCCCTCCCTCCCTCCCGCTGCTCCACGCCTGTCCGGTCCCTCCCTCCCTCCCCGGCTGCTCCACGCCTGTCCGGTCCCTCCCTCCCTCCCCCGGCTGCTCCACGCCTGTCCGGTCCCTCCCTCCCTCCCCGGCTGCTCCACGCCTGTCCGGTCCCTCCCTCCCTCCCCGGCTGCTCCACGCCTGTCCGGTCCCTCCCTCCCTCCCCGGCTGCTCCACGCCTGTCCGGTCCCTCCCTCCCTCCCCGGCTGCTCCACGCCTGTCCGGTCCCTCCCTCCCTCCCCGGCTGCTCCACGCCTGTCCGGTCCCTCCCTCCCTCCCCGGCTGCTCCACGCCTGTCCGGTCCCTCCCTCCCTCCCCGGCTGCTCCACGCCTGTCCGGTCCCTCCCTCCCTCCCCGGCTGCTCCACGCCTGTCCGGGTCCCCCCCCCCCCCCCCCCCCCGGCTGCTCCATAAACTTTTATAACCACAATTGAGTGGACAGAAGTAATAAAATAAAAGCAAATAAAGATTTATTGCTCTGGGTGCGCCACTGATCACCTGCGGGTTGTGACTCAATGAGTCCGTTCATCCCCAGCTAGCTGAATGTTAAAACCAAAAAGAAAACATTTTGGGTTGTAGGGGTGGAAAAGGCTACCGTGCTTAATGGTGAATCCTGGTCTAAACCGTAGCCAATGGGAGCTGAGGTTTCTTTCTCATGAACTTCTCTAATCCTTTTTTTTTTTGAACATCGTGATTTTTCCTTCTTGCAGTACGGCTCCCTGCGGAGATGGGGCGCTCTTTGACAAGTCCTGCAGCGACCAGCCGTGTGCGGAGGGGGACAAGAGGCACTACCCTCTATTCGAGAACCCCAAGCAAGGAAAACTGCGCACTAAAGTGGAGAATGGTAACTAGTTCCTATCGGCAGTTCATGGTGGAAGTGGAACTTCCCAGGAGTTTCCTTACAAATGGTGCAAGTCTGTCCACTTCACATCATTCAGAAGTCATATGTCAGTTACTGCTGGGGGTGCAAGGCAGAAAGATGGTGGGAACCCCTCATAATGGGCACAGCGGGCATACAGACCAGGGAACTCGGTACAGGGAATGGTGGGAACCCCTCATAATGAGCACAGTGGGGTGTACAGACCCGGGAACTGGGCACAGGAATGGTGGGAACCCCTCATAATGGGCACAGCGCGGGTGTACAGTCCCGGGAACTCAGCACAGGGAGGATGGGAACCCCTCATAATGGAAACAGCGGGTGTACAGTCCCGGGAACTTGGCACAGGGATAGTAGGAACCCCTCATAATGGGCACAGGGATGGTGGGAACCCCTCATAATGGGCACAGCGGGTGTACAGACCCGGGAACTCAGCACAGGGAGGATGGGAACCCTCATAATGGGCACATCGGGTGTACAGTCCCGGGAACTCGGCACAGGATGGTGGGAACCCCTCATAATGGGCACAGGGATGGTGGGAACCCCTCATAATGGGCACAGCGGGTGTACAGACCCGGGAACTCAGCACAGGGAGGATGGGAACCCCTCATAATGGGCACAGCGGGTGTACAGTCCCGGGAACTCGGCACAGGGATAGTGGGAACCCCTCATAATGGGCACAGGGATGGTGGGAACCCCTCATAATGGGCACAGTGGGTGTACAGACCCAGGAACTCAGCACAGGAATGGTGGGAACCCCTCATAATGGGCACAGGGATGGTGGGAACCCCTCATAATGGACACAGCGGGTGTACAGACCTGGGAACTGGGCACAGGAGTAGTGGGAACTCCTCATAATGGACACAGCGGGCGTACAGACCTGGGAACCCCTCATAGTGGGCACAGCGGGTGTACAGACCTGGGAATGTGGCACGGGGTTGGTGGGAACCCCTCATAATGGGCACAGCGGGTGTACAGACCCCGGAACTCAGCACAGGGATGGTGGGAACCCCTCATAATGGGCACAGCGGGTGTACAGACCCGGGAACTCAGCACAGGGATGGTGGGAACCCCTCATAATGGGCACAGCGGGTGTACAGACCCGGGAACTCGGCACATGATGATGGGAACCCCTCATAATGGGCACAGCGGGTGTGCAGACGTGGGAACTAACGATTTGTGTTTGGCAGGTGAGGGTACGATTCCGGTGGAGTCCAGCGATATTGTTCCCACCTGGGACGGTATTCAGCACGGTGAGAGGCTTCGCACCATGTCTTGCAGCGATAAGATTCTGCGCTGGAACGTTCTCGGCCTCCAGGGGGCCGTCCTGTCACATTTCATCGAACCCGTCTATCTCAGCTCCGTCACTCTCGGTATGATATCTTCCACCTCCACCATTCTCTTCTCTGTTCTTTCTTTCTTTCTTTCTTTCTTTCTTTCTTTCTTTCTTCTTTCTTTCTTTCTTTCTTTCTTTCTTTCTTTCTTTCTTTCTTTCTTTCTTTCTTTCTTTCTTTCTTTCTATTTTTATTTTCCTGGGCCTCTCTCCAATCACCAGTGTCTGACCACCATCGTTTGTCACTTCTCCGATCTGATTTGTGTTCCAGGTTACCTGTTCAGTAAGGGACACCTGACCCGAGCGATCTGCTGCCGGATGTCGCGGGACGGAGACAGTTTCCAGCAACAGTTGCCAGATCTCTACATTGTCAACCATCCAGAGGTCAGTCACGGGGCTCAAGTAGTTGTGAGAATGCAATGTAACTCTTTCTAATACAGTTATTACTATGCCGGCACCAGAGCGTCTTTCTCTTGTTTTCCAAAACGATCTTTCTCACCTTTTTTACAAAACGAAACATATCACTTGTATCTCTTCTTCCTGGGTGTGTGTGTGTGTGTGTGTGTGTGTGTGTGTGTGTGTGTGTGGGGGGGGTTACAGGACACTGTGCAGACACATAGAATGCCTGTATTTCATAGTCTGTTCAGCTTGAGGCAAGAGAGGCAGTGCTTGAGCAGGAGGCTGGCTGTAATTGGGTGGTAGCGCGGGCAGGAGGCTGGCTGTGATGTGGTGGGAGCGCCGCGGGCAGGAGGCTGGCTGTGATGTGGTGGGAGCGCCGCGGGCAGGAGGCTGGCTGTGATTGGGTGGGAGCGCCGCGGGCAGGAGGCTGGCTGTGATTGGGTGGGAGCGCGGGCCAGGAGGCTGACTGTGATTGGGTGGGAGCGGTGGGCCAGGAGGCTGGCTGTAATTGGGTGGGAACTCGGGCCAGGAGGCTGGCTGTAATTGGGTGGGAGCGCGGGCAGGAGGCTGGCTGTGAATGGGTGGGAGCGCGGGCAGGAGGCTGGCTGTGATTGGGTGGGAGCGCGGGCAGGAGGCTGGCTGTATTGGGTGGGAGCGCCGCGGGCAGGAGGCTGGCTGTGATTGGGTGGGAGCGCCGCGGGCAGGAGGCTGGCTGTGATTGGGTGGGAGCGCCGCGGGCAGGAGGCTGGCTGTGATTGGGTGGGAGCGCCGCGGGCAGGGAGGCTGGCTGTGATTGGGTGGGAGCGTGGGCCAGGAGGCTGGCTGTAATTGGGTGGGAACTCGGGCCAGGAGGCTGGCTGTAATTGGGTGGGAGCGCGGGCAGGAGGCTGGCTGTGATTGGGTGGCAGCGCGGGCAGGAGGCTGGCTGTGATTGGGTTGGAGTGTGGGCAGGAGGCTGGCTTGGATTTGGGTGGGAGCGCCGCGGGCAGGAGGCTGGCTGTGATTGGGTGGGAGCGTGGCCAGGAGGCTGGCTGTGATTGGGTGGGAGCGTGGGCCAGGAGGCTGGCTGTGATTGGGTGGGAGCGTGGGCCAGGAGGCTGGCTGTGATTGGGTGGGAGCGTGGGCCAGGAGGCTGGCTGTGATTGGGTGGGAGCGTGGGCCAGGAGGCTGGCTGTGATTGGGTGGGTGCGTGGGCCAGGAGGCTGGCTGTGATTGGGTGGGAACGCAGGCCAGGAGGCTGGCTGTAATTGGGTGGGAGCGCAGGCAGGAGGCTGGCTGTGATTGGGTGGGAGCGCGGGCAGGAGGCTGGCTGTGATTGGGTGGGAGCGCGGGCAGGAGGCTGGCTGTAATTGGGTGGGAGCGCGGGCAGGAGGCTGGCTGTGATTGGGTTGGGAGTGTGGGCAGGAGGCTGGCTTGGATTGGGTGGGAGCGCCGCGGGCAGGAGGCTGGCTTTGATTGGGTGGGAGCGTGGCCAGGGAGGCTTGCTGTGATTGGGTGGGAGCGTGGGCCAGGAGGCTGGCTGTGATTGGGTGGGAGCGCATGGTGGCTGAGCAAACTACCCAGTCCAGGCATGCTATGTGTCTGGCTGCTATTCAGAGATACAGGACACTGTGCAAAGGATGAAAACTGACCACACTAACACAGATCTGTATTTGTACTTTGTGTGTCAGTTTAGACCAAGGAATAAAGGTGACTGGCAGGATTAACCAGGGACTTCAGAAAAAGCAAAAAATACAAATGTGAACACACATATTAGAGTAAAAACATATTTAGTGGGGTACCATACACTTTAAGGTCAGAGTTCTTTGTTCAGTTCACCTATTTAGGGTCCACGCCTTAACACTTTCACCTTTTCAGGTCGGTCGTGTCAGTGTATACGATTCCCACCGGCAGACTGGAAGACGAAGGAGTCCAGCGTGAACTGGTGTCTGGCTGACGAAGAGGTTGAAGTTTTGGACGGAACAAAAGGAAAAGTAGAAGGGTAAGTGATGGAAGTGTGGGGGTGGGGGGTGGGGGGGAGTAGTCGATAAAAGCCACATCCATTTGTGTGAGGTCAGTTCTCCTTCTGAAATGCAGATAAGATCACAAGGGGTGCTTGGTAATCCCTTGGTGCGCCGTCTGTACACATAGGTGGTCTTCCGTGAGGCCGCTCTCACTGAGAGCTCCGAGGCTCATACCAACAATCTGGAAGTGGGATTACCATTTACTAATCGCAGGTTTATAGCCTCTGATTGGCCATCTCAGTGATCAGCCACTAGTGCAGCCCGCCTGTGTGTTTTTCTTTGAACAGAGAAAGATGCATTGTGTACACACAAGATCCGTTATGATACATTGTGTACACACAGGTTCTCCTGGGTGATGTCATTGTGAGGATACCATCATGGTGATGTCACGGTGATTTCATCAGTCCTGATGTCATGAGCGGTGATGTTGTAGTGATGATGTCATCGTGATTAATGCCATCAAGATGATGTCATCATCGGCAATGTCATTGTGATGTCATCAACGGTGAAGATGTCGTCGTGGTGGTGAAGTCATCATGGGTGATGTCATGGCGATGTCATCGCGGGCGAGGATGTCGCCGCGGGGTCGTCATCGCGGGCGATGATGCATTGTATACACACCTTGATCTGTTATGTTGTATTGTATAACCACGTGACCTCCTGAGGGTTTAACAACCCCCCCCATGCCCAGGCCATTTCTTTTTTTTTTTTTTTTGCAATACAGCACAGTTAATTTAACTGAGAATTGCACGGTAATGCGACACTGTACATTAAATTTGTGGGTTTTTTCTTCACATAGGAGCTTCTCTTGGTGGTATTTAATCCTCTCTGCCTTTTTTTTTTTTGCTTTTTGTTTTTTGTGGTTTTTTTTTGTTTTTCTTATTGCTTTTTCCAATTTATTTATTTTTTTTTTAAATCAGATTTCTTCATCAATTCAGGCCAATATGTATTCTACATATTTTTGGTTAAAAAATATCCAATAAGCATATATTAATTGGTTTGTGCAAAAAATAAAAATATAGCATCTACAAACTATGGGGTATATACTGGAATTTTGTTTATTTACATTTTTTTTTTTTTAAATATGTGTGTGTGTGTATATGTATGTATATATAATTATATATAATGCTAGAAATGGCAGTGATCAGCGACTTATAGCAGGACTGCAATATTGCGGCATCCTCATTGCGTACCCTCAGTCAGGAGGGAGCTCTGCTTTGTTTACATAGGCAGAGCTCTGCCCAGCCTCTCTCCTTGGGACGATGAGCAGGTGCCATTGGACATCTATTGGCCGCCACCTGCTAATCAGCTTGTGGTGTGTGTGTGTGTGTATATGTATGTATGTATGTATATGTGTGTGTGTGTATATATATATATATATATACATATATATATATATATATATATACACAGCGGGGTGATGTCTGCAGATGCATATCATCCCAGTATAATCATTCGAAGTCTAGCGATTGTACCGGTACATGATTGGGCGTTTTTTAATGGTTAACATTGCACTAGATCTGTGCGCTCTTTCCTCTGCGCTCTTTCTATATATTTCAAGGTCGGCTCTCTACCACCCACAGTACTTTGTGTGTCTCTCTCTCTCTCTCTCTCTCTCTCTCTCTCTCTCTCTCTCTCTCTCTCTCTCTCGGACTTCATTGATGCGATTTTATGTATAAGACCGTCTCGCCTGGCAGCCATTATTAAGCCACACAAAGTCTTCCTGTCTCTCTATCCTCTGTAATAAAATCAAGGAAAGTCTTTTGCAAAAAGCGATAATCCTCTCTCTTCTGTTTATTGAAGGACACCGCCGTTCTTCATGATAGGAGGGTTTGATGTCGATGGGAGATGTTTGGCTGCTCCTGTAGGTGGCGACATCAAAACCCATTTGTCATGAGGAAGAGCTGTGTCCTTCAATGAAAGGAGAGTATAAAAAAAAATTCAGTTTTCCCTCATCCTACCTCGAGACCTGCTTAATGCAGGAGGCGACCTAGCCGCGCTCTGTATTTTTATTTTTTATATATTTTTTTTTTTATTTATTTTTTTGTCGCAGCAGAAGCTGATCAGTGGGTGCCGACCATTGGATGTCCGCAGGAAGGCTCAGGAGGAAGCTCTGCTTTACTTTAAACAATGCAGATCTCCATTCTGCAAAACGGCGACTAAAATCCATCACATCCCTTCGTTTAAAAAAAAAAAAAATACACAAAAACACTGGCTGGGCACACGGTTAATTCTTTGATCACCCGATTTGTTTAACCCCCTTCCCAGCCAGTGTCATTATTACAGTGACGTGTAAAGTATTATTACTAGTCGCTGTATTGGTGTCACTGGTTCTCACAAAGTGTCTGCCGCAATATCGCTATAAGTTGGCTGATCGCCGCCGTTACTAGTATTAAAAAAAAAATAAAAAATGTAAAAAAAAATCCCAGTGTATATATCCCATACTTTGTAGATGCTATAACTTTTGTGCAGACCAATCAAAATCTATATATACGCTTATTGTGATTATTATTAATAATAATAATAATAATAATAATAATATTAAAGTGTGTGTGTATATATGTAAAAAAAAAAAAATATATATATATATATATATTGTTGTACCAGCAAAATATTTAAAAACATATTATTTATATAAAAAAAGACTTAAAATATATAATTTATTTTTCAATTATTATATATATAATTTTTTTTATTATATTTTTTTTTTTCCCATACACACACACACACACATTTATTTTTAATATATATATATTTATATTAAAAAATAATGTATGTTTTTTAATATTTTGCTGGTACAGCTTCCACCAAATAAAAAATAAAAAGTCCGTATATAGAAGTCAGCCTGGCCATCCATATACATATTTTTTATATATATATATATATATATATATATAAATAATTTTTTTTGCGCTATTAAAAAAACCAAAAAAAATAACTCCTGTAGCAGTGATCAAATACCACCAAAAGAAAAGCTCTATTTGTGGGGGAAAAAAAATGATATAAAGTTAATTTGGGTACAGTGTTGCACGACCGCACAATTGTCAGTTACAAAAAAACTCTGTATAGCAAAAAATATAGCAAAAAATAGTCTGGTCATGGGGGGGGGGGGGCGGGGGGCTCGGAGGTAAATCTTCCGGAGGGCAGTTGGTTAACCACTTAAGTACCATTGTCCGTAGCCAGAAGACGGGTACGATGTGGCTTTATTTCTGGGAGAGCGCCCATAGACTTCCTAGAAAGAGAGCCCCCCCCCCCCCCCTTTCCTGGGCGCATATCGGGGTCGCTGTGTGATGACGGTGACGCAGCGTATCACAGATCAAGGTAAAGAGCAAATCGTAGTGGCATTTACCATGTGATTAGCTGTGTCCAATCACAGCTGATCATAAGTAGACACTTGTCAGTTATCTGCGGTCTTGAAAGGCCCCCATGGGGGTTCGGTGACCCGGGAGACGCATTCTGCGTTGTAGGCTGTCTGTTCATACCTATAGATGAAGCTCATATGTGGTTTCTAGCAGCAGTCTTTGGAGGCTTTCACAGGTAAGTAACCAGCATAAAATGGTAAATGCTCGTATGGTCTTGCAGGATAATTTGTTGAAAATGA
>NW_027507791.1:31179423-31321821 GCF_037356315.1 Lithobates pipiens | reverse complement strand
GGCTGCACGGAGGGGTGCCGAATCTGTATTAGGAGTTGTCCTCCACTCTGCTGGCAGCAGCTGCTGAGACGAGGCAGTGACACTCATATAGATGGGGATATGTTTTTAAAGCTGAACTCCATGAATCCAGCTCCTTAGCAAAGAGTGAAGGCATGCTGTGAGTTAAGTCTATTGAGGTGTATGACACCTCTTGGACTTACCTGTAGTATTTTACATCTGACGGGTTTATAGACGTATCGATGTAGTTCCTGGGAGCCCCGCGCAGGACTTTCTGTCCTCGGCATCTTACAGCCGTAGAGTTGACATCACTCCTATGCATCCCCCTGCCCATTCAGAGGTCTTTGTATTATGTGAACTCGTTCACAAAATACAAAGGCTTCTCTGCATGGGAGGCAGAGGGGAGCGGTGACTATAGTTGCTGTGTGTGTGTGTGGGGGGGGGGGGGGGTTCGGGAGCCCCACGCTGGACTTTCTGGTCTCTGCAGTAGCCTATGCCTCTGCTATGATATCCCACCCAATCACAGAAGCCTTTGTAGTATTTGAACTCATTCAGAAAATACAAAGGCTTCTGTGAATGGGCAGCAGAGGTAAACAGTGGGTATAGTTGCGGGGTGTGCGTGTGTGGTTCTGGGAGCTCCGCGCTGAACTTTCTGGTCTCCGCATCATCCCAACAGTAGAGTTGATGCCACTGCTATGCATTCCCGTCCAATCACAGAAGCCTTTGTAGTATTTGAACTCATTCAGAAAATACAAAGGCTTCTGTGAATGGGCAGCAGAGGTAAACAGTGGGTATAGTTGCGGGTGTGCGTGTGTGGTTCTGGGAGCTCCGCGCTGGACTTTCTGGTCTCCACATCATCCCAACAGTAGAGTTGATGCCACTGCTATGCATTCCCGCCCAATCACAGAAGCCTTTGTAGTATTTGAACTCATTCAGAAAATACAAAGGCTTCTGTGAATGGGCAGCAGAGGTAAACAGTGGGTATAGTTGCGGGGTGTGCGTGTGTGGTTCTGGAGCTCCGTGCTGAACTTTCTGGTCTCCGCATCATCCCAACAGTAGAGTTGATGCCACTGCTATGCATTCCCGTCCAATCACAGAAGCCTTTGTAGTATTTGAACTCATTCAGAAAATACAAAGGCTTCTGTGAATGGGCAGCAGAGGTAAACAGTGGGTATAGTTGCGGGGTGTGCGTGTGTGGTTCTGGGAGCTCCGTGCTGAACTTCTGGTCTCCGCATCATCCCAACAGTAGAGTTGATGCCACTGCTATGCATTCCCGTCCAATCACAGAAGCCTTTGTATTCTGTGAACTCTTTCACAGAATACAAAGGCTCCTGTGAATTGGCAACAGAGAGGAGTGGTGGGTATAGCTGCTCTGTGTGCTTCTCTTGCAGCCCTAGGTAAGACCTGACAGAGCCATAAACCTGTCGGATGTATATGGAGAAGTCTAGGAGGTGGCACACACCTTGTTGGACTTGATAGCGTGCCTGCAATTTGCAAAGTGTCTTAATTCCTGAAATTCGATTTTAAAATACTAAAGCCTGTTTTAATTAGTTATAATTGCCTGCTCTGTACAAAGAGGTCACTTTCCACCTCTTCTGGCTCTTTTACCCTCCCTCTTCCGGGCACTTCCTTGGCAAGCAGGATGCGTTCCCAAGCTGGGCTGCGTGCATCCATAGACGCACATAGCACCAGTAAACCACGCCCCTGCTCCCCTCCTGTTCAGTACCGGCAGAGGGGCACGCTGCCATTTTGCCCCCCCCCAGGTGGCGAGCGATCGCGCAGGCTGGGCTTGTGGTAGTTCTAGTACAGTGCCCACCCCCTTCCGCCGGATGATGGTAATGAAGTCATCGGGTCGGAATGTGGGGACCCCACACTACATATCTCAGAGCCCATGCTGAAGTGAGGCTGTGTCAGGGTGACAACGGCGTGGAGAATTAGTACTGCTGCATTCAGCGTTGTCACCCTTTGCAGGAAGCCTAGTCTCTTCATTCAGGAGTGGGCGGGGCTGCTTTAAAAGCTTCAGTTGCGTCTATTGCTTTTTTTTTTTTTTTTTCATAATTGTTCCTGTACGTAGCCTAGGCAAGAGAAAAGGGCAGCCACAGTAAAGTTCAAATGCTGGCAACTTTATTATTCTGGACAGACAAGAATCCCTCTATGATTTAAGCTGTGGGTGGAAATCCCAGGTGAGCACTCTTGTCTGGAACAATAAAGTTGCCAGCTTTTGTATGTTTCTGGAGTCTGTAAATTGGAGGGCAACCCCACCCCACTGGCACCCGCTTCTCGTGTGTGTGAGAGACCTGATCTGGGGTTTGGAAGCAGCGCCCGCTGCATTTTTATTTTTTAATTGGTGTTCCTCGTAGCCACGTGCATGGCTGCTGTATACACCTCATGTACACAGATCGGTGTCACCGTCTTCTTGCAGAATGCAATTCAACCTGTGCTTTCTCCACGTTGTCTCATCTGACATTGAACCCAAAGAGAACCTGTTGGGGGGGCAATTATTGGCTGTGAGGTGTCATTGGCTGCCAGGCAGTCCTGGGTTGGTCATTTGCTGTGAGGTGTGTTTGGCTGCCAGGCGGTTGTGGGGCGGTCATTTGCTGTGAGGTGTCATTGGCTCCCAGGGGGTCGTGGGATAATTAGGCGGTCCTAGGTTGGTCATTTGCTGTGAGGTGTCATTGGCTGTCAGGGGGTCGTGGGCGGTCATTGGCTGCCAGGGGTCGTGGGATAATTAGGTGGTCCTAGGTTGGTCATTTGCTGTGAGGGGTCATTGGCTCCCAGGGGGTCGTGGGCGGTCATTGGTTCCCAGGGGGTTGTGGCATGGTCATTGGCTGCCGGGGGGGGGGGGGGTCGTGAGGCGTGTCTAGGGCAGTCACTTTCTGTGAGGTGTCATTGGCTGCCATGGGGTTGTGGGTTGGTCATTGGATGCCAGGAGCATCATTGGTTTGTCATTTGGCTGCCAGGCGGTTGTGGGGCGGTCATTTGCTGTGAGGTGTCATTGGCTGCCAGAGGGGTCGTACGGTGGTCATTGGCTGCCAGGGGGGGGGCGGGGTGTTTCCGGGGTAGTCATTTGCTGTGAGGTGTCATTGGCTGCCAGGGTGTCGTGGGTTGGTCATTGGCTGCCAGGGTGTCGTGGGTTGGTCATTGGCTGCCAGGGTGTCGTGGGTTGGTCATTGGCTGCCTGGGTGTCGTGGGTTGGTCATTGGCTGCCAGGGTGTCGTGGGTTGGTCATTGGCTGCCAGGGTGTCGTGGGTTGGTCATTGGCTGCCAGGGTGTCGTGGGTTGGTCATTGGCTGCCAGGGTGTCGTGGGTTGGTCATTGGCTGCCAGGGTGTCGTGGGTTGGTCATTGGCTGCCAGGGTGTCGTGGGTTGGTCATTGGCTGCCTGGGTGTCGTGGGTTGGTCATTGGCTGCCTGGGTGTCGTGGGTTGGTCATTGGCTGCCTGGGTGTCGTGGGTTGGTCATTGGCTGCCAGGGTGTCGTGGGTTGGTCATTGGCTGCCTGGGTGTCGTGGGTTGGTCATTGGCTGCCTGGGTGTCGTGGGTTGGTCATTGGCTGCCTGGGTGTCGTGGGTTGGTCATTGGCTGCCAGGGTGTCGTGGGTTGGTCATTGGCTGCCAGGGTGTCGTGGGTTGGTCATTGGCTGCCAGGGTGTCGTGGGTTGGTCATTGGCTGCCAGGAGGTTGTGGGGCGGTCATTTGCTGTGAGGTGTCATTGGCTGCCAGGAGGTTGTGGTGGGCGGTCATGTCATTGGCTGCCAGGAGGTCGTGGGGTGGTTATTGGCTGCCAGGTGGTTGTGGTGGGCGGGGGACGTGGGGGGTGTTTCTGGGGCAGTCATTTGCTGTGAGGTGTCATTGGCTGCCAGGGTGTCGTGGGGCAGTCATTGGCTGCCAGGGTGTCGTGGGTTGGTCATTGGCTGCCAGGGTGTCGTGGGTTGGTCATTGGCTGCCAGGGTGTCGTGGGTTGGTCATTGGCTGCCAGGGTGTCGTGGGTTGGTCATTGGCTGCCTGGGTGTCGTGGGTTGGTCATTGGCTGCCAGGGTGTCGTGGGTTGGTCATTGGCTGCCTGGGTGTCGTGGGTTGGTCATTGGCTGCCTGGGTGTCGTGGGTTGGTCATTGGCTGCCTGGGTGTCGTGGGTTGGTCATTGGCTGCCTGGGTGTCGTGGGTTGGTCATTGGCTGCCAGGGTGTCGTGGGTTGGTCATTGGCTGCCAGGGTGTCGTGGGTTGGTCATTGGCTGCCTGGGTGTCGTGGGTTGGTCATTGGCTGCCTGGGTGTCGTGGGTTGGTCATTGGCTGCCTGGGTGTCGTGGGTTGGTCATTGGCTGCCTGGGTGTCGTGGGTTGGTCATTGGCTGCCTGGGTGTCGTGGGTTGGTCATTGGCTGCCAGGGTGTCGTGGGTTGGTCATTGGCTGCCAGGGTGTCGTGGGTTGGTCATTGGCTGCCTGGGTGTCGTGGGTTGGTCATTGGCTGCCTGGGTGTCGTGGGTTGGTCATTGGCTGCCTGGGTGTCGTGGGTTGGTCATTGGCTGCCAGGGTGTCGTGGGTTGGTCATTGGCTGCCTGGGTGTCGTGGGTTGGTCATTGGCTGCCAGGCGGTTGTGGGCGCGGTCATTTGCTGTGAGGTGTCATTGGCTGCCAGGAGGTCGTGGGGTGGTTATTGGCTGCCAGGTGGTTGTGGTGGGCGGGGGACGTGGGGGGTGTTTCTGGGGCAGTCATTTGCTGTGAGGTGTCATTGGCTGCCAGGGTGTCGTGGGGCAGTCATTGGCTGCCAGGGTGTCGTGGGGCAGTCATTGGCTGCCAGGAGGTCGTGGGGCAGTCATTGGCTGCCAGGAGGTCGTGGGTTGGTCATTGGATGGCAGGCTGTCATTCAGCAGTTTGGAAATGTCTCTGATCATTCCCGCAGCCCTTTGCCTCATCGCCCTTCTCTCCATGTGATCCTTTGTAAAAAAAAAAAAAAAAAAATTGTATATAAAATTCGGGAAGAGATGAGGACCCCGCCGCGCTCTTCCTAATCCCGCTACGCCAGTCCTCGACTCCATGAGTCTTTTTAATGGTTTTACAATAATTGATAAAGGCGGCATTTAAGTAACCCTCTATTTTTTAAAGGGACTGTCACAAAGCAAAATGCCTGTGTGGCAAGGCTCCGACGGAAGCAGCAGTCCTCTAAAAAAAAAAAAAAAAAAAATACACACAGTATAGGTCAGGGTACGACTGCTTCCATCACAGCCCGTTCACACAGGTGTCTCGCTTTGTGAGCCTCTTTAAAGCAATAGAAAACCACAGGCTGAGCGTGCTTTAAACGTACCCAATCCCTGGGACCAACCTACCCCTGTCCTCTGGTGCCGGCTCATTGGTCCCTTTTTTTTTTTTTCCCCCCTTCCGGGAGGCTCTTGGCAGATTCTGGTTTTGCTGCGAGACTCGGCTTTTATGTTGGTGCAAGACTAATTTTTTTTTATATAGTAGGGTTTTATTTTATTTTATTTCTTTTTAATGTTTGTGGTTTAGAAATCCTTTTATTTTTTATTTGTAGCCAGTGCATGTCTGACCGCTCCCCCCCTCCCCCCCCTCCCTGTAAATGCTGATTTCATTTCTGCTGTAGAAAACGTTATTTTAAGTCAGACGACCACCACAGACGTCGACAGGCAGTGTGATTACATTTTTTTTATTTTTTTTTTAACATTCCATAATTTTGAGAGATTTACATTTTGTTGTTTTTTGAAAATCAGAAAAAACAAAAAAAAAAGTGTTATTTTCTTCCTTTTTGGTTTTTCTAAAGAAACAAAAAATAAATAAAAGATCACTTTAACGGTATCGCAGTTCAGCTGTCGCAGCCGCTTTTGCCTATCGACTTTAACCTCGTGTCGTAGACTATGGAGAGTGCATGACCATTTTTTATTTTTCTGACCCAACCCCCAACCCCCCCCCCCCCCCCCCCAGGTCTGATGGTTCATCCGCTCGGTCACTGTTTGTTTACTTTTTTTATTTTTATTTTCCCCTCTGGGGGGCGCCCTACCTGATTTGTGGCTCTTTTAGTGACGACCAAAACCTGCACTGTGTCTGATTTCTGTACAGTGTGTGACGATGAAGGTCTGTGCTGGTATATAAGTTAAAGTGACAGAATAAAGAAACTTTCATCTACTTCAACGTCTTTTGTGGTCCTTTTTTTTTTTTTTTTATTATTTTTTTATTATTTTTTTTATTTATTTATTATTATTTTTTTTTTAAAAGCAAGTTTAATCTGCATATGTGTTTTTTTTTTTTTTTGTGGCCTTTTTCCAAGTTGCTCCTCCCTCCCCCCCCCTCTCAACGGGGCCTTCCTGAAACTATTACAGTAACCCTTCCTCTGTACTCTTCCCGTGCCCTCTGTGTGTGTGTGTGTGTGTGTGTGTGTGTGTGTGTGTGTGTGTGTGTGTGTGTGGAGTGGAGCGTTCCTAGATAAGACTGCATTTGGGGGGCTGGCAGAGTGCTGTATAATGTCAGCGGTGCCCAACCTCTCCGGCACCAGGACCGGCCGCTTAAAAGGCAACCTCCCATGGACCAGGTTGCTTGTGGTTGTTGCATATTATCACCTGGGGTGTTGGTGGTGGTTGCAGCATGTCACCGGGGGGGGGGGTGAAGTCTGTCACCTGCGCGGAGGTGTGCAGGTTGGGGCGTTGCAGCCTGGGTCCCACCAGTGCTATTAGATCCTGTCCCCGGCCTTCTGCGTGACCACAAGAGAGAAGGGTAGCGTGTGCCCTCTAGTGGTCAAAGAGTGGAGGTTGGGGGTTTGCAGCCCGGGTCTCGCCAGTGCTATTAGATCCTGTCCCCAGCCTTCTGCGTGACCACGAGAGGGAAGGGAGAAGGGTAGCGTGTGCCCTCTAGTGGTCAAAGAGTGGAGGTTGGGGGTTTGCAGCCCGGGTCTCGCCAGTGCTATTAGATCCTGTCCCCGGCCTTCTGCGTGACCACGAGAGAGAAGGGTAGCGTGTGCCCTCTAGTGGTCAAAGAGTGGAGGTTGGGGGTTTGCAGCCCGGGTCTCGCCAGTGCTATTAGATCCTGTCCCCAGCCTTCTGCGTGACCATGAGAGGGAAGGGAGAAGGGTAGCGTGTGCCCTCTAGTGGTCAAAGAATGGAGAGTGGAGGTTGGGGGTTTGCAGCCCGGGTCTCGCCAGTGCTATTAGATCCTGTCCCCAGCCTTCTGCGTGACCACGAGAGGGAAGGGAGAAGGGGAGCATGTGCCCTCTAGTGGTCAGATGGTGGGGGTTTGCAGCCTGGGTCTCACCAGTGCTATTAGATGTTGCGTGACCACAAGGGAGAAGGGGAGCACATGCCCTCTAGTGGTCAGAGGGTGTGAGTGTGGGTTGGGGGCTTGCAGCCTGGGTCTCACCAGTGCTATTGGAGCCTGTCCCGGCCTTCTGTGTGACCACAAGAGGGAAGGATGAAGGGGAGCATGTGCCCTCTAGTGGTCAGAGGGTGGTAGTGCAGGTTGGGGGCTTGCAGACTGGGTCTCGCCAGGGCTATTAGAGCCTGTCCCTGGCCCAGCCTTCTGTGTGACCACGAGAGAAGGGGAGTGTGTGCCCTCTAGTGGTCAGAGGGTGGGTTTGCAGCCTGGGTCTCACCAGTGCTATTAGAGCCTGGCCACGGCCCGGCCTTCTGCTCCCTCTCCTTCTGCGTGACCACGAGAGGGAAGGCAGAAGGGGGGGGGGGGCGTGTGCCCTCTAGTGGGAGTGCAGGTTGGAGGGTTTGCTGGGTCTCACCAGTGCTATTAGATCCTGTCCCCGGTCTGGCTTTCCTCCCTTTCTCCTCCTTTGTGACCACAGAGAGGGAAGGGGGGGGTAGTGGTGCTAAAGGGGGAGCGTGTGCTCTAAGGGTGGCAGTGCAGGTTGGGGGTTTGCAGCCTGGGTCTCACCAGTGCTATTGGAGCCTGTCCCTGGCCCGGCCTTCTGCATGACCATGAGAGGGAAGGGAGAAGGGTAGCATGTGCCCTCTAGTGGTCAGAGGGTGGGTGTTTGCAGCCTGGGTCTCACCAGTGCTATTAGATGTTGCGTGACCACAAGGGAGAAGGGGAGCACATGCCCTCTAGTGGTCAGAGGGTGTGAGTGTGGGTTGGGGGCTTGCAGCCTGGGTCTCGCCAGTGCTATTAGAGCCTGTCCCTGGCCCGGCCTTCTGTGTGACCATGAGAGAAGGGGAGCGTGTGCCCTCTAGTGGTCAGAGGGTGGTAGTGCAGGTTGGGGGCTTGCAGCCTGGGTCTCGCCAGGGCTATTAGAGCCTGTCCCTGGCCCGGCCTTCTGTGTGACCACAAGAGAGAAGGGGAGCGTGTGCCCTCTAGTGGTCAGAGGGTGGGTTTGCAGCCTGGGTCTCACCAGTGCTATTAGAGCCTGTCCATGGCCTGGCCTTCTGCTCCCTCTCCTCCTGCCTGACTACGAGAGGGAAGGGAGAAGGGGGGCGTGTGCCCTCTAGTGGTCAGAGGGTGAGAGTGCAGGTTGGAGGGTTTGCTGGGTCTCGCCAGTGCTATTAGATCCTGTCCCCAGTCTGGCTTTCCTCCCTTTCTCCTCCTTTGTGACCACAGAGAGGGAAGGGGGGGGGTAGTGGTGCTAAAGGGGGAGCGTGTGCCCTCTGGTGCTCGAAGGGGGGATTGCAGCCTGGGTCTCACCAGTGCTATTAGAGCCTGTCCCCGGCCTTCTGCTCCCTCCCCTTCTGCATGACTGCGAGTGAGAAGGGGGGCGTGTGCCCTCTTGTGGTCAGAGGGTGGGAGTGCAGGTTCGAACGTTTGCTGCCTGGGTCTCACCAGTGCTATTAGATCCTGTCCCCAGTCTGGCTTTCCTCCCTTTCTCCTCCTTTGTGACCACAGAGAGGGAAGGGGGGGGGTAGTGGTGCTAAAGGGGGAGCGTGTGCCCTCTGGTGCTCGAAGGGTGGCAGTGCAGGTTGGGGGGGATTGCAGCCTGGGTCTCGCCAGTGCTATTAGAGCCTGTCCCCGGCCTTCTGCTCCCTCCCCTTCTGCATGACTGCGAGTGAGAAGGGGGGCGTGTGCCCTCTTGTGGTCAGAGGGTGGGAGTGCAGGTTCGAACGTTTGCTGCCTGGGTCTCACCAGTGCTATTAGATCCTGTCCCCAGTCTGGCTTTCCTCCCTTTCTCCTCCTTTGTGACCACAGAGAGGGAAGGGGGGGGTAGTGGTGCTAAAGGGGGAGCGTGTGCCCTCTGGTGCTCGAAGGGTGGCAGTGCAGGTTGGGGGGGATTGCAGCCTGGGTCTCGCCAGTGCTATTAGAATGCTTGGCCAGGGACAGGCTATTAGATCCTGTCCCCGACATGGCTTTCTTCCCTCCCTCCCCTTTTCACCTTCTTTGTGACCACAAGAGGGAGGAGGAGTGGTGGTGCTAGGAGAAGGGAAGCATGTGCCTTCTGGTGGTTGGAGGGTGGTAGGATCAGGCACCTGAGGTCTCACCAGTGCTATCAGTTCCTGTCCTCTGCCTCAGTACCACACACACCTGTTGCCTGGCTTCAGTACTTTGTCTTGACCATCTAACTCCAGAGGAACCTTTGAAATAATTTTCAGGTCTTGGGGAAACCTTTGTTAAAACCAATTCATCGCTGGGCCAGTAAGAAGAATGCCCCTTACGCTGGAGGGCAATGGAAAGAATGCCCCCTTACGTTGGTGGCCAGTGGGATGAATGCCAGCTGACAAGATCATTGGTGTCATGCCAATGGCTCTGCCAGTTGGTGTTGACCCTGGAGCGATGCAGGTACCATCAAATGAGAGGATGATTGGTTACATCTCAAGGAACACCGTTTAAAAATGGCTGCTTTAAAGAGTTGTTTTAGGCGGGTCACTCAAAAGTATTGGAGAAAGCCAAGCAAGCCAACATTTTCCCGGCTGTAGACCATGAGTGTCCCTGGACCTGTTACCTTTTAAAGTTTTGAGGACAAAAACTGCCCAAAATCTCCTTCCAGTTCACGATGTACGAAGGAAGGGTTCCAGCGCGCTCAATTACCGAACTTTACTTGGTTCTGGACTCCTAAACATATTCAAGCGCTTTCTGAAACCTTTCAAAATGAATGCCGAAGATGGTGCCTACATTGTTGTGATGTCCTCCATCCTTCTGGAGATCAGCATGGGACATGGAGCCTATATGCAAAGACCACCAAACTGCTGAAATTGCCATTAGGAAAGGACATTCGATGGTGGATCAGCGATGGAGACGCGATTCCTCCTGCTGACCGCTGATGATGGGGCAATACTGGTTTACATGCTGCGCCCAAAGTTCTTGTTGCACTGGCCAAGCCCTCCACAGAAGCGGCTAGTAGGCTTACGATTGGGCCGTGTCCTTATTGTCTCCACTTAGTGTATGAAGGGCTAAAAAGAATACTTGCCCTTTGTGTTAACGTAAACTTTGATTCATGTTGTAGGACTATGTGATGGGGTTGCGCCAGAGGCGTAATAGAATCTTCAGGGGCCCCCGATGCAAGAAACCATGAAGGACCCCGACCAGGGGCATTGCTAGGTATACAAAAGATCTCGGGCTAGAGCCCATAGCAGCGAAGTAAAGAAAGTCATACGCTTGGGCGGGCATACACATGTATTTAATATATATGTGTATGTATGTATTTATAATATATATATATATAAAGTATTGTTACATATCTGAGTGCGGATCCCCCCCCCCTCATTACATCAGGGTCCCCAGAGAGCCTCCCTACTTACATCAGGGTCCCCAGAGAGCATCCCCTTTACATCAGGGTCCCTACAGAGCCTTCCCTTTACATCAGGGTCCCTAGAGAGCCTACCCTTTAAATCAGGGTTCCCAGAGAGCCTTTCCTTTACATCAGGGTCCCCAGAGAGTCCCCCCCTTTACATCAGGGTCCCCAGAAAGCATCCCCTTTACACCAGGGCCCCCAGAGAGCCTCCCCTTTACATCAGGGTCCCCAGAGAGTCCCCCCCCTTTACATAAGGGTCCCCAGAGAGTCCCCCCCCTTTACATCAGGGTCCCCAGAGAGTCCCCCCCCTTTACATAAGGGTCCCCAGAGAGCATCCCCTTTACATCAGGGTCCCCAGAGAGCCTCCCCTTTACATCATGGTCCCCAGAGAGCCCTTCCTTACATCAGGGTCCCCCGAAAGCCCCTCCTCCTTACATCAGTGTCCTCAGTAAGGCCCCTCCTTACATCAGGGTCCCCAGTGAGCCCGCCCCTTACATCAATGTCCCTAGACAGCCCCTCCTCACCTCAGGGTCCCCAGAGATGCCCCCCCCCTTACATCATGGGCCCCAGAGAACCCCTCCTCACATCAGGGAGCCCATCCCCTTACATGAGGGTCCCCAGAAAGCCCTCCCCTTACATGAGGGTCCACAGAGAGCCCCCCCCTTACATCAGGGTCTCCAGAGAGCCCCTCCTGACATCAGATAGGCCCTTCCTTACACCAGTGTCCCTAGAGGGCCCCTCCTTACATCAGGGTCCCCAAACAGCCCCAGCCTACATCAGGGTCCCCAGAAAGCCCTCCCCTTACATGAGGGTCCACAGAGAGCCCCCCCCCTTACATCAGGGTCCCCAAAGAGCCCCTCCTGACATCAGAGAGCCCCTTCCTTACACCAGTGTCCCCAGAGGACCCCCTCCTTACTTCAGGGGCGAAATTTGTTTTCTATGCTTACTTCAGGGTCCCCAGACAGCCGCCCCCCTCTTCAAGAAGTTCCCCTGTACCTGGCTGGTCTCTGCTATCTGTGCACCTCCAACCCCCAGCACATCTCTATAACCCCCACCTGGAGGGAGGTGTGAGTCGGCGATCGGCAGCTCTATTGCGTCCGCCGGCGGCGGGATCTCCTTGGGGCTTGTAGTTCTCTCTCTGAATGTATATAGTGGACAGGGGCGGGGCGTCTCACCCAGGCATGTATCCGCAAGAGTGAAGAATCTACAATTTCCACATGCTGTTATATATATATATAGACACTTCATTTGTGCACACGGAGGTGCCATGTAGTGTACATGTCTGGTATGGATCCTGTATACAGCCACAGGGTCAAATAGGTGGCAGTCCATAAAAACACCCAGCCAGTCTCCAGACCTTCATCCCATAGACAATGTATTAGGGCTGAAACAACTAATCGATTATGAAATTAATCGCTTACTATTTTCATAATCGATTAATCGGCCAGTAACAAAATGGGGTTAAAGTCAATGAGTCTGATGATATTTACCAGATTGACCCTTTAATAGTATATATACAGTATATCTCTCCTCTAATGGTATATACAGTATATCTCTTCTAATGGTATATACAGTATATCTCTTCTAATGGTATATACAGTATATCTCTCCTCTAATGGTATATACAGTATATCTCTTCTAATGGTATATACAGTATCTCTCCTCTAATGGTATATACAGTATATCTCTTCTAATGGTATATACAGTATCTCTCCTCTAATGGTATATACATTATATCCCCTCTAATAGTATATACAGTATCTCTCCTCTAAAAGTATATAGCCTATAGTAGTATATACAGTATATCTCTCCTCTAATAGTATATATCCTCTAATAGTATATACAGTATATCTTCAATAGTATATACGGTATATCTCCTCTAATAGTATATATCCCCTCGAATATATACAGTATATCTCTTCTGTCATTCTCAGAGTGAATTCGATATTTCGCTCCTTAACCATATAGTTGGTTATTTATATTTACCACTGCATAGAGATATTTAAGAATAAATTGCCTTTTTTTTTTTTTAAGTTTACATATTAACTAAATTATACGCCACACTTTTTTTTTTTTAAGGCTATTAACCGATTAATCGAAACAATAATCAGTCAACTAATCGATTATGAAAATAGTCGTTAGTTGCAGCCCTACAATGTATGGAGGAGCTGAAACTTCGAGCAGCCAAGAAACCTTCAGGATTTAGAGAAGAGAGGAGCGAAATCCCTCCTGAGATGTGTGCAAACCTGATCACCACCTACAAGAAACGTCTGACCTCTGTGATCACCAACAAGGGTTTCTCCACCGACTACTAAGGGGGTCAAATACTTATTTTCAGAGCCGTAACTAGAACCCTCAGGGTCCCGGTGCAAGAAATCAGGAAGGGCCCGGGACACAAAAAACACACAGCTGATCTGCTCCCCCTTCGGCCCACAGATCCTCTGTGTGTTTTGTGTCCCGTGCGAGAGAGGACGAGAGGGGAAATTAAACTTCAATCCCGGTGTCTCTGTGCTGCTGATACATGAGAGACACTCTCTCCACTCACAGCCCTGTGGATAGCAACCCCGCCCACAGTGATGGAATTCCAGGGCCCAGTCGGAACTGCGACTGTTGCGACCCTGGTAATTCCGCCACTGCTTATTTTACTCACTGAACGGCAACTCCATTTATAGCATTTGTGTTTTTTTTTTTTCTGGATTTTTTTTTTTTTTGGTTGATCTTCTGTCTCTATGATATAAAATACACCTATGATAAAAAAATAATAATAATAATAATAAGTGGGCAAAAGGTACACCACCTGCAGGAGAGCCAATCATTATTTCACCCCCCCCCCCCAACTGTATGCCCCATAAACTATCCACCATCGTACATACATTTGTACCCGTTTTTATTGTTTTTGTAAAGTTCGGCCAATGAGTAACAAAAGAAAAACGTCTCGTGACAATTATTATAATTTTTTTTTTTTTTTCGATACAAATCTTTTTTTTTGTTTTTTTTTTTATGAGAACCAGCAGTGAACAGTGTATGCCCGAACCCCTGAGAGTTGGTGCTAGGAGAGACAATAGGCGTCGATTCATAAAAAGGAGTGTAAGACAGTTAAATAGGGCACAGCGTTGTGCTTCTCATCTAAAAAAAAAAAAAAAAAAAAAAAACATTTTACAGTCCTTGGAATACAGCTACAATTCGACCCCCCCCCCCCCCTTCCAAGTCCTGGCATTCCCGGTGGCATGACATGCCAAAATAACGAGGTTGGGCGGGATATATCGCGTGGGTGAGAGTTGGGCCAGCCTGCAAGCACACATTTTCTTATGTTATTTATATATATAATTTATTTATTATATATTATATATATATAACATTTATTTATTTATTATATATTATATATATATAATTTATTTATTATATATATATATATATATATATATATATATATATATATATATATATATATATATATATATATATATATATATATAATTTATTTATTATATATATATATAATTTATTTAATATATATAAAATTAATTTATTATATATATATATATATATATATATATATATATAAAAAAAATATATATATAATTTATTTATTATATATTATATATATATATATATATATATATATATATATATATATATATATGTATTTATTTATTTTTACGACCTTTTTATCTTAAAATACAATTGGTGCAAAAATATTCCTAATCGCAACCGTGAAGGGTGGACGCAAATAAAACTGGGGGGGGGGGGGGGCCAAAATGGGAGGGGGGCGGGGGTAGAAGCTCAAGTAAATAATAAAATCTGCATAATAAATCTTTTACAGGACACATTCCTCTATAGTTCAGTGCATATTAATAAATATTTTGTGTTTCACGGTCATTAACACATGTCGCCATTTGGGTGAGGCCTGCGCACGCGCTCTCTCTCTCTCTCTACACCACCCGGAGGGGGGGGGTGTCGGTAAATTCGTTGGGGATGGTGATTTGTGGCCCCCCTGTTGTACGTATTGGAGACCTCATGGCTTTGGATACAGCTATTCTGTCGTGCTTTTATTGCTTGGAGAAAAAAAAATAGTGGTGACCCCCCCCCTCCCCCCCTCGTAAGATGACCTCTTGCGCTTTCCGAAGTTGCCGATTTTTTTTGCCGTGAAGGATCTGTTCTCTAGATCTTGGCAGGGTCTCGATCATTGCGTGGTGGCTTTTTTTTTTTTTTGGGGGGGGGGGGGGGGGGCGCGGGGGTTAAGGAGGGAGGAGGATCTCTTGCCCAATCCCGGGTTCCGTCCGTAAAAAGTTATCTCAATAGAGTTTTGGCTGGAAGGACATCCATTTTCTTTTTCTTTCTTTCGTCCTACTAAAGTTTGGTAACGTTAAGGTTGCAGCATGGTGTGTGTTGCATGCCCCCCCCCCCTCCCCTCCCCCGCGTGCCAGCCAGCCTCAGTTGGCGGTGGGGGCAGCGTGATTCAGTTGTAGTAAAGTGTTCGTGGTGTAGTTCTGGAAGAGGGGCTGCAGGAACATGCCGATCGTCCCAAAAACGCAGACGAATATGAAGATCCAGAGGAAAAGGCGGTCGATCACCATGGCAACGTACTTCCAGTCCTCGCTTACCTGCAAGGTGCAAAAAATAAAGTAAGTAATTAAATTAGTCAGGAGTTTTAAACCAATTGTCCGTATTTGTATTCCTCTGAAGTTCTGATCGGCGTTATTTGTCACAAATGGCGATTTTTAGAGCTACATTACTGCGTCGAAAGCCGACCTCCAAGCCAAAAACAGCAATAAGCTGCATTTTTATGGTTTGGAGCGGAGCACAAACTCTGACCCTAAAGACGTAGCTCTAAACCTAAAATCCTAAGTGTTTGTTGCTAAAACACCAAACTCTGGCCCTAAAAAACCCGACTTTTGACTCTACAACGTCATATTTTGACCCTACAGCCCTAACTCTGATTCTAAAACCCTAAACTGCTAACTCTGATCCTAATGCCCTAATTCGGACTCTAAAACCCAAAATCTGGCCCTAAAACCCTAATTCTGACCCTAGAGCCCCTATTCTGATCCTAAAACCCTAGCTCTAATCCTAAAGCCTTAATTCAAACTCTAAAACCCCAAACTCTGGCCCTAAAACCTCAATTCTGACTCTAAAGACCTAACGCTGATCCTAAAGCCCCTTTCTCTGATCCTAAAGCCTCATACTATGACTCTAAAACCCCAACTAATCCTAAAGCCCCATACTCTGATTGTAATCGGACTCTAGAATCCCAAACTCTGGCCTTAAAACCCTTCTAAAGCCCTAACTCTGATCCTAAAACATCATACTATGACTCTAAAACCCTAACTCTGACCCTAAAGCCCCATACTCTGATTGTAAAACCCTAACTCTGTCTCTAAAACTCTACCTCTGGTCCTAAAGCCCTAACTCTAAAACCCAAAATCTGGCCCTAAAACCCTAATTCTAACTCCAGAGCCCCAATTCTGATCCTAAAACCCTAGCTCTAATCCTAAAGCCTTAATTCGGACTCTAAAACCCCAAACTCTGGCCCTAAAACCTAAATTCTGACTCTAAAGACCTAACTCTCATCCTAAAGCCCCTTTCTCTGATCCTAAAGCCTCATACTACGACTCTAAAACCCTAACTCTAACCCTAAAGCCCCATACTCTGATTGTAAAACCCTAAAATTCTAACTCTGATCCTAAAGCCATAATTCTGACCCTAAAACCCCAAATCTGGCCCTACAACCCTAATTCTGACTCTAGAGCCTGAACTCTGTCCCTAAAGCCTCATATTATGACCCTAAAATCTAAACTCGGTCTCTAAAACCCTAACTCTGACCCTAAAGCCCCATACTCTGATTGTAAAACCCTTATTCTGTCTTTAAAACCCTGACTCTGACCCTAAAGCTTCATATTTTGACCCTAAAGCCATAACTCTGATCCTTAAACCCTGTCTCTAAAATAATAACTCTGCTCCTAAAGCCCTAATTCGGACTCTAAAACCCCAAACTCTGGCCCTAAAACCCTAATTCTAAAACCCAAAACTCTGGCCCTAAATCCCTGACTTTTGACTCTAAGGCATCATATTTTGACCCTAAAGCCCTAACTCTGATTCTGAAACCCTAAAATGCTAACTCTGATCCTAAAGCCCTAATTCGGACTCCAAACCCCAAACTCTGGCCCTAAAACCTCAATTCTGACTCTAAAGACCTAACTCTCATCCTAAAGCCCCTTTCTCTGATCCTAAAGCCTCATACTATGACTCTAAAACCCTAACTCTAACCCTAAAGCCCCATACTCTGATTGTAAAACCCTAACTCTGTCTCTTAAACTCTACCTTTGGTCCTAAAGCCCTACTTCTAAAACCCAAAACTCTGGCCCTAAATCCCTGACTTTTGACTCTAAGGCATCATATTTTGACCCTAAAGCCCTAACTGATTCTGAAACCCTAAAATGCTAACTCTGATCCTAAAGCCCTAATTCGGACTCCAAAAACCAAAATCTGGCCCTAAAACCGTAATTCTGACTCTAGAGCCCCAATTCTGATCCTAAAACACTAGCTCTAATCCCAAAGCCCTAATTCGGACTCTAAAACCCCAAACTCTGGCAATAAAACCCTAATTCTGACTCTAAAGACCTAACGCTGATCCTAAAGCCCCTTTCTCTGATCCTAAAGCCTCATACTATGACTCTCAAACCCTAATTGATCCTAAAGCCCCATACTCTGATTGTAATCGGACTCTAGAACCCCAAACTCTGGCCCTAAAACCCTTTTAAAGTCCTAACTCTGATCCTAAAACATCATACTATGACTCTAAAAACCTAACTATAAACCTAAAGCCGCATACTCTGATAGTAAAACTGTAACTCTGTCTCTAAAACGCTACCTCTGGTCCTAAAGCCCTAACTCTAAAACCCAAAACTCTGGCCCTAAAACCCTGACTTTTGACTCTAAAGGGTCATGTTTTGACCCTAAAGCCCTAACTCTGATTCTAAAACCCTAAAATGCTAATTCTGATCCTAAAGCCATAATTCTGACTCTAAAACCCAAAATCTGGCCCTACAACCCTAATTCTGACTCTAGAGCCTGAACTCTGTGCCTAAAGCCTCATATTATGACCCTAAAATATTAATTTGGTCTCTAAAACCCTAACTCTGATTGTAAAACCCTTACTCTGTCTTTAAAACCCTGACTCTGACCCTAAAGCTTCATATTTTGACCCTAAAGCCGTAACTCTGATCCTTAAACCCTGTCTCTAAAATAATAACTCTGCTCCTGAAAGCCCTAATTCATACTCCAAAACCCCAAACTCTGGCCCTTAAACCCTAATTCTGACTCTAAAGCCCTAGCTCTGATCACAAAGCCCCTTTCTCTGATCCTAAAACCTCATACTATGACTCTAAAACCCTAACTCTGACCCTAAAGCCCCCATACTCTGATTGTAAAACCCTAACTCTGTCTCTAAAACTACCTCTGGTCCTAAAGCCCTAACTCTGACTCTAGAGCCCTAATTCTGATCCTAAAACCCTAACTCTAATCCTAAAGCCCTAATTCTGACTCTAGAGCCCCAACTCAGGCCCCAAAGCCCTAACCCTGACCCTAAGTCTGCCACTAAAATTCTAGCTTTAATTCTAAAGCCCCAACTTTAACCCTAAAACCGTAACTGACCCAAAAGCCATAACTCCGACCTAAAAACCCTAAGTCTGATCCTTCAACCCCAACTTTCTGTCAGTTTGCTCCAGATGTCTAATTTAGGGGCTGGTACACATGTCTCGGGAAGGACATGATGGTCACCCGACCTAAACTGAGCATGCAGTTTCTATTGCTGCGAATACAAAGATATTTATAAAGCCTCTCCTTTTCCCCCAAAAAAAATCTCTGACCATTGGGCTTTATAATCACATTGTTGCCTCCAAAAAAATAATCAGACAGTGGTTCTATGCTGATGGAGAGTTATCCTTACTTCCGGTCTAGTAAAACATTGTCGGCAGGACAGGAAGTAAGGGTAAATCTCTTTACAATCTCCCAGATATCAGGGGTTCTAATCGTTCCCCACTATGTCGGAAAAAAATAAAAATTTGAATTAACATACACAATTAAAAAAAGAGCATACCAGAAGCTGTTTGCTTTCAGGCTATCTGTGTTTAATCAAGATCACCCTCTGATTGCTGGGTGGAGCCTTCAAAAGACCCCATACATCCTGTGGCAAATCCACTAGGGGCAGTGTACTTACAGGATCATCTTGATGTGGGGTAATCTGCCCCTAGTGGATTTTACCTTTGGTTTATACAGATAATGCACTCTAGAGCAGCCTTTCTCAACCTTTTTACCCCAAGGGAACCCTTCAAATAATTTTCAGGTCTGATAAAACCCATTCATTGGGGGTCAGTGGGAACAATGCCCCTTACTTTGGTGTTCAGTGAGAAGAATGTCCTTTTTTTACAGTGGTGGTAAGAATGGCCCCCTTTCAGAGAGCTATAAAGATCATTGGTGTCATGCCATACCATACTTGGTGGCTCCTCCAAGTGTCATTAGCTCAGAACTATCTAGGCACCATCAAACAGGAGGTAAATTAGCCACAGCTCAAGGAACCCTAAAATGCTAATTCTGAAACCCTAAAATGCTAAATCTGATCCTAAAGCCCTAATTCGGACTCCAAAACCAAAAATCTGGCCCTAAAACCGTAATTCTGACTCTAGAGCCCCAATTCTGATCCTAAAACCCTAGCTCTAATCCCAAAGCCCTAATTCGGACTCTAAAACCCCAAACTCTGGCCCTAAAACCTCAATTCTGACTCTAAAGACCCAACGCTGATCCTAAAGCCCCTTTCTCTGCTCCTAAAGCCTCATACTATGACTCTAAAACCCTAACTGATCCTAAAGCCCCATATTTTGACTGTAATCGGACTCTAGAACCCCAAACTCTGGCCCTAAAACCCTTCTAAAGCCCCAACTCTGATCCTAAAACATCATACTATGACTCTAAAACCCTAACTATAACCCTAAAGCCCCATACTCTGATTGTAAAACCCTAAAATGCTAACTCTGATCCTAAAGCCATAATTTTGACCCTAAAACCCCAAATCTGGCCCTACAACCCTAATTCTGACTCTAGAGCCCGAACTCTTTCCCTAAAGCCTCATATTATGACCCTAAAATCTTAACTCGGTCTCTAAAACCCTAACTCTGACCCTAAAGCCCCATACTCTGATTGTAAAACCCTTATTCTGTCTTTAAAACCCTGACACTGACCCTAAAGCTTCATATTTTGACCCTAAAGCCGTAACTCTGATCCTTAAACCCTGTCTCTAAAATAATAACTCTGCTCCTGAAAGCCCTAATTCGGACTCTAAAACCCCAAACTCTGGCCCTAAAACCCTAATTCTGACTCTAAAGCCCTAGCTCTGATCACAAAGCCCCTTTCTCTGATCCTAAAACCTCATACTATGACTCTAAAACCCTAACTGATCCTAAAGCCCCATACTCTGATTGTAATCGGACTCTAGAACCCCAAACTCTGGCCCTAAAACCCTACTAAAGCCCTAACTCTGATCCTAAAACATCATACTATGACTCTAAAACCCTAACTATAACCCTAAAGCCCCCATACTCTGATTGTAAAACCCTAAAATGCTAACTCTGATCCTAAAGCCATAATTCTGACCCTAAAACCCCAAATCTGGCCCTACAACCCTAATTCTGACTCTAGAGCCCGAACTCTTTCCCTAAAGCCTCATATTATGACCCTAAAATCTTAACTCTGTCTCTAAAACTACCTTTGGTCCTAAAGCCCTAACTCTGACTGTAGAGCCCTAATTCTGATCCTAAAACCCTAACTCTAATCCTAAAGCCCTAATTCTGACTCTAGAGCCCCAACGCCCTAACTATGACCATAAGTCTGCCACTAAAATTCTAGCTTTAATTCTAAAGCCCCAACTTTGACCCTAAAACCGTAACTGACCCAAAAGCCATAACTCTGACCTAAAAACCTAGTGGATTTTTCCTTTGGTTTATACAGATAATGCACTCTAGAGAAAGGAAACGAGAAGTCCAGGCCACAGCAGAGGACAAGGCTTGAGGGAGATTATCACGTTCATGTCATGGAACACAATAACGGCCCATCGTGGGGGAATAAACCGCTCTCCATTGCACCCAAAATATATATAAAAAAAAAACAGTACCACCATAATGATCTACTTACGCTCTGATCATCGTCCTCGCTTTTCATGTGATCAGCGATGAAGCGCACCCCTTCCACCGCCTCCTCCAGGCCACAGAGACACTGTCGCACTTTCCCCTGCCGATCCCTGAAGCCGTTGACCCCCTCAGGTACATCGGGGAGCTGCCCTCCGTATTTCTTCACGGTGGCCTGGTTGACGTAGCAGGTGCAAGATTTGGCGCTGTCTCGGAGGAAGAAGCTCCCCGTGGCTCTCTCTTGGTTCTGCCTCTGCTTGCGCAGCCTCTGGCGGGCACAGTTCTGCCGGGGCTGCTTCATGAACAGCAAAGTGGGCAGTTTGTCTAAAAACACCACTTTGACCCACGGCGGCATGGTATGCGTGGTGGGGGATCGGTGGTGTACGTTTAACACACAGACGCTGGTCACGATGGAGAAGGTCACCAGAACCATGGTGAACATCAAGTACTTGCCGACGAGCGGCACGTCGAGTGAGGTGGGTGGCACAATCTTGGAAATCAGCAGCAAGAAGACAGTGAGGGCCAGCAAGACAGAGATGCACAAAGTCATCTTCTCGCCGCAGTCCGAGGGCAGGTAGAAGACGAGGATAGCCAGTGATGTGATCAGAATACACGGGATGATGAGATTGATGGTGTAGAACAGAGGTTTGCGGCGGATGATAAAGTCATAGGTAATGTCTACATAGGAAGGGTCGTCTGGATTCTCATTCCTCCTCCCTGGAAGGGCGATAATATCCCATTCACCACTAGGTGTGAAGTCGTCTAGACTAGCCACATCACTCTTTAACACGAGGTCAATCTCAGTCCGGTCGTAAGTCCACGAGCGAAATTTCATGGTGCAATTCTGCTGGTCGAAAGGGAAGTGCTTGACTTCTATTTTGCAGGCGCTCTTGTAGATGGCTGGAGGCAACCAAAAGATGCTTCCATCATACGACACAACCGCGTTGGAGTAGAAGGACACCTCATACATGCCATCGGCACTGCAGAGAAAAAGAAGAGGTCAGAGCAGTGGTTCCCAACCCTGTCCTCAAGTAACCCCCAACAGGCCATGTTTGCAGGTTTTCCTTTATCTTGGACAGGTCAATGGCTTGGTATTTTGGACAGCTATTTTATCCAAGAGAAATTTAAAAAAACATGGCCTGCTGGGGGTACTTGAGGACAGAGTTGAGATTCTGGGTTAGAGCAAGAGTTGGTTACATGCAAAGAGCAAACGAACAGTATGCCAATCCAGCCAACCAAAACTTCGATCATACTAGCCTAAATTGCTTTCTCACGGAATTGCTCTTTCACGTTAAAACCATTCCAACCACTATCCTAATCCTTTCAAAATTGATTTAGCTTAATTCTAGACATTTTCAAGATCCCAATGTTAGGCAGTGGCATCATCATACTGCTGGTATACCATAGACAAACATTCATGGTCATACAACTGGTATAGCATGGACATACAGCTGGCATATCATGGAGAAACATTCATAGTCCTACAGTTGGCATACCTTGGAGAAACATTTATGGTCATACAAGCTGACATACGATAGACAAACATTCATTGTCATACAGCTGGCATACCATGGAGAAATATTGATGGACATACAGCTGGCATACCATGGAGAAACATTCACTGCCATACAATTGGCATACCATAGAGAAACATTTATGATCATACAACTGGCATACAATGGATAAACATTTATGGTCATACAAGCTGGCATACCATGGACAAACATTCATTGTCATACAGCTGGCATACAATGGAGAAACATTCATGGTCATACAGCTGGCATACCACGGGAGACATTCATGGTCATACAGATGGCATACCACAGAGAAACCTTCATGGTCATACAGATGGCATACCATGGAGAAATATTCATGGTCATACAACTGGCATACCATGGAGAAATATTCATGGACATACAGCTGGCATACCATGGAGAAATATTCATGGACATACAGCTGGCATACCATGGAGAAACATTCATGGTCATACAGCTGGCATACCATGGAGAAACATTCATGGTCATACAGCTGGCATACCATGGAGAAACATTCATGGTCATACAGCTGGCAAACCATAGGGAGAAATTCATGGTCATACAGATGGCATACCATGGAGAAACCTACATGGTCATACAGCTGGCATACCATAGAGAAACATTCATGGGTCATACCAATGGCATATCATAGAGAAAACTTTATGATCATACAACTGGCATACAATTGATAAACATTTATGTCCATACAAGCTGGCATACCATGGACAAACATTCATTGTCATACAGCTGGCATACAATGGAGACACATTAAGGTTGATACAGCTGGCATAACATGGGGAGACATTCATGTTCATACAGATTGCATACCATTGACAGATATTCATGGTCATACAGTTGGCATACCATGGAGAAACATTCATGGTCATACAGCTGGCATACCACGGGGAGACATTCATGGTCATACAGATGGCATACCACGGGGAGACATTCATGGTCATACAGATGGCATACCATGGGGAGACATTCATGGTCATACAGATGGCATACCATAAAGAAACCTTCATGGTCATACAACTGGCATACCATGGAGAAACATTCATGGTCATACAAATGGCATACCATGGGGAAATATTCATGGTCATACAGCTGGCAAACCATGGGGAGACATTCATGGTCATACAGATGGCATATCATGGAGAAACCTCCATGGTCATACAGCTGGCATACCATAGAGAAACATTCATGGTCATACCAATGACATATCATAGAGAAAAAATTATGATCATACAATTGGCATACAATGGATAAACATTTATGTTCATACAGCTGGCATACAATGGAGAAACATTCATGGTGATACAGCTGGCATAACATAGGGAGACATTCATGTTCATACAGATTGCATACCACTGAGAAATATTAATGGTCATACAGCTGGCATACCATAGAGAAACAGTCATGGTCATATAGCTGGCATACCATGGGGAGACATTCATGGTCACACAACTGGCATACCATGAACAAACATTCATTGTCATAACGCTGGCATACCATGGGCAAATATTCATGGTTATACAGCTGGCATACCATGGACACACATTCATGGTCACACAGCTGGCATAACATGGGGAGAAATTCATGGTCATACAGCTGGCAAACGATGGAGAAACATTCATCATCATACAGCTGACATATCATGGACAAAAATTAATGGTCATACAAGCTGGTATACCATGGAGAAACATTCATGGTCATATAGCTGGCATACCATGGACAAATATTCATGTTCATACAGATGGCATACCACGGGGAGACATTCATGGTCATACAACGGGCATACCATGGACAAACATTTATGGTCATACAGCTGGCATACCATGGAGAAACCTTCATGGCCATACAGTTGGCATACCATAGAGAAATGTCTATGGCCGGATTAAGGTATGACTCTACAGGGGGTGAAAACATGACTCCATGGGGGGGGGGGCGCACTTACTTGTTGTAGAGGACGACATCCGGTAACCAGATGTGCTTGGAGGGTAAACGCACTTTCTTCATGTTGTCAAACTCGGCAGGGTTCCACGTCAAGCGGTAGTCCTCCCATTCCTGAAGTGAAAAAAAAAAAACAGTTCAATATCACTGTCCTGAGGAACTTTGTCAAGTCTGTATGAAGTGGGCAGATATTATGGACCGCTGTTCTGGACATTTCAAACCTACCCAGCCATCTGAGATAATAGTCATTTTTTGGAGCATGTGAGTGGGCTTGGAAATTGGTATACACGATGATGGAAAAGAGACCTTCAGAAGGGCAATGTCGGTGTCAGGAGGATAAACTGAGCATCACCAAAGACCGTAGAGGTGTCCACCTTTTCTGAGGTAGCGATCTCAAGAGTCACCAACTAGAGCACATCACAAAACATCTAATGGAATCCTCTGCTGTGTGTGAACAATGAATGAGTTCTGGAACATCGGCACCAGAGTGAGCGCAAAATTGGCTTCCAACCAACAGATTTTGGTTCCAAGAGCACCATCATGATTTAGACCAGTGGTCTCTAAACTGCGGCCCAGGGGCAGGATGCGGCCCTTTTCTTGCCTTTATCTGGCCCCTGGGGTACTATTCCTCCTAATGACACCAGTGATGGGGCACTATTACTACTGACGCTAATGATAGGGCACTATTTGTCCCACAGACACCAATGATGGGGCACTATTCCGTTCATTGACACCAATGATCGGGCATTATTCCCCTCATTGATACCAATGATGGGGCACTATTCCTCCCACTGACACCAATGATGGGGACACTAGTCCTCCCACTGACACCAATGATGGGGACACTAGTCCTCCCACTGACACCAATGATGGGGACACTAGTCCTCCCACTGACACCAATGATGGGGACACTAGTCCTCCCACTGACACCAATGATGGGGACACTAGTCCTCCCACTGACACCAATGATGGGGACACTAGTCCCCCCACTGACACCAATGATGGGGACACTAGTCCTCCCACTGACACCAATGATGGGGACACTAGTCCTCCCACTGACACCAATGATGGGGCACAATTCCTCCCACTGACACCAATGATGGGAAACTAGTCCCCCCACTGACACCAATGATGGGGACACTAGTCCCCCCACTGACACCAATGATGGGGACACTAGTCCCCCCACTGACACCAATGATGGGGACACTAGTCCCCCCACTGACACCAATGATGGGGACACTAGTCCCCCCACTGACACCAATGATGGGGACACTAGTCCCCCCACTGACACCAATGATGGGGACACTAGTCCTCCCACTGACACCAATGATGGGGACACTAGTCCTCCCACTGACACCAATGATGGGGCACTATTCCTCCCACTGATACCAATGATGGAGCACTATTCCCCCCACTGATACCAATGATGGAGCACTATTCCTCCCACCGAACCCCTAACGTCTGAAGGACAGTAGACTGTCCCTCTGTTTAGAAGGTCTGGAGACCCCTGGTTTAGATTTTTGGCCAAGTTTTTACTCCAGCCTTTGTACCCTCACTTCCTGCCTTAGTGACACCATGCTGTGAGTTGAATCTCCTCTCTGCAGCCAAACGTCCATTTATCCTTTGGAGGAGAAGAAGCTGGTTAGGGGAAATTTTAGATCTCGGAAATAAGTCCTAATCCTCCACATCACAGACTTTAGCCGCCCACCCACCACTATTAAGATGAGTGATAACATGAAAACCTCTATCTTTTTTTAAACATTACGAAAGTACAAAGGGGATTACAAATCCTCTTAAATCAGATTACTAAGGAATTGTCTGCGGCACTGGAAAAAAAAAAAAAAGACCAGAGAGATAAAATGCATCGAGCGATGCTGCCTTCATCGCAGCGCTGGGAGAATTACCAGCCGCACAGAGGACGGTTCTCCTTGCAGCGTTGAAGGGCAATTATATAACCGATACAAAGCAAGAGACGGGGTTGTCCTCAGGGAGCCGCAGCACAGGTGACTTATCCGCGCCGCGTCCTGCGGCCACCTTTTCTGGGACGTAGAGACGACCGTTAAATGGCGGGGCATCTGCGGAGACGGCCAAAGGAAAGGTTATAATAAATTCATAATGGTTTACAATGAGAAGTTTACCTGAGTCAGCCACACGTTGGTCGTCATTATCTGTTCCCGCTCGTGCTGGAAGGAAAAGGGAATCAGATTACGTAAATTCATCGACATCATTATATAAAAATAAAAAAATCAATACATTAGGACCAAATAAGTATCACATTTCCCTGAATATGGCTTTGGGGGGGCTTCAAGGAGAAATGGGTACAGTCAGGGCCGGTGCTACCACAAGGCAAACTAGGCAGCCGCCTAGGGGCGCGCCCGGCCACTGGTGTTCCTACTCTCTTCTCTCTGCAGCAAGCAACTAAGTCTCTGCATCTGCAGGCAGCCGCTGCTCCGTTCGCACATAATGTCAGAGGCGCGGCGGAGGACCGTGTCCCAACTCCCGAATGAATGGAGGCAAGCAAACATTCATTGGCGGGCACTGGTAGGCTGCATCGATGGGTGCTGGTGAGGCTGCAACGATGGGCGCTGGTGAGGCTGCATCGATGGGCGCTGGTGAGGCTGCATCGATGGGCGCTGGTGAGGCTGCATATGGTGGGCGCTGGTGAGGCTGAATTTGATGGACGCTTCATTAAAAAGGTGGTGTATACATGGGCAGGGCAAACGGGGTGTGGTCAAGGGTGGAGCCAAAGGGGGGGGGGTGGCAAAATTAGGTTTTGCCCAGGGTGTCAAAAATCCTTGCACCAGCCCTGGGTACAGTGACAGGTCCTAACCTTTTTAAATGAACCCATTACCAGAAGCTTGGGATTCCCCGGACAGTTAACCTGACCAATCCCTTTAACTCATAAGTCAGTTTGACTACGGGGGAGTTCGAGAACTAGGTACATACACAGGTGCGCATTTCTAGTTCTGTGCTGCAGTTTTAAGACAGCTCCACCCTCTTTCATTTTTTTGAACTTCCCAGTTATGTCCTCAGAGCTCGTAATTGCCAATCAGTGAAATGCCCACGAGATCCTTTTACTGGTTTGAAAGGAGGTCATGGGGCTCATAGGCCATCCACAGCAAACGTCTTTGGCCCAGATATGTTAGCGTTGAAAGAAATCAAGGTTGGCTTGAACCAATTGGCTTATCTTTACCAGTATATCACCATCACCCAACGAGGGCCACAAAGCTTCTAAAACCAAGGTTGGCTTGAACCAGTTGGCTTATCTTTACCAGTATATCACCATCACCCAACGAGGGCCACAAAGCTTCTAAAACCAAGGTTGGCTTGAACCAGTTGGCTTATCTTTACCAGTATATCACCATCACCCAACGAGGGCCACAAAGCTTCTAAAACCAAGGTTGGCTTGAACCAGTTGGCTTATCTCTACCATTATATCACCAAAGGCCCAAAGAGGGCCAAGAAGATTCGAATCAAGGATGGCTTGGGCTCCTCTCTACCAGCATATTGTCAAAGACCCAAAGAGGGCTTCTCCTACCAAGACTGGCTTGAACCAATTGTCTCACTTCTTTCAGTATATCGTCAAAGGCCTGAACAGGACCAAGAAGCTTTTCCAATCAAGGTTGAACTGAAGCAATTACCTCAACTCTACCAGTTTATCACCATCACTCAAAGGGGGCCAAGAAGTTTCTCCAATTAAGACTGGCTTGAACCAGTTGGCTTATCATTACCAGTAGATAACCATTGCCCAAAGGAGGACCAATAAGCTTCTCCAACCAAGGTTAGCTTTAACCAATTGGCTCATCTCTACCAGTATATCACCCTCACCCAAAGAGGGAGGAGAAGCTTCTCCAACCAAGGCTGGCTTGAACCTATTTGCTCATCTCTACCAGTATATCATCAAAGACCCAAAGAGGCTTCTCCAACCAAGACTGGCTTTAACCAATTGTCTCACTTCTTTCAGTATATCGTCAAAGGCCTGAACAGGGCCAAGAAGCTTTTCCAATCAAGGCTGAATTGAAGAAATTACCTCAACTCTACCAGTATATCACCATCACTCAAAGGGGGCCAAGAAGTTTCTCCAATTAAGACTGGCTTGAACCAGTTGGCTTATCATTACCAGTAGATAACCATTGCCCAAAGGAGGACCAATAAGCTTCTCCAACCAAGGTTAGCTTGAACCAATTGGCTCATCTCTACCAGTATATCACCCTCACCCAAAGAGGGACGAGAAGCTTCTCCAACCAAGGCTGGCTTGAACCTATTTGCTCATCTCTACCAGTATATCATCAAAGACCCAAAGAGGCTTCTCCTACCAAGACTGGCTTGAACCAATTGTCTCACTTCTTTCAGTATATCGTCAAAGGCCTGAACAGGACCAAGAAGCTTTTCCAATCAAGGTTGAACTGAAGCAATTACCTCAACTCTACCAGTATATCACCATCACTCAAAGGGGGCCAAGAAGTTTCTCCAATTAAGACTGGCTTGAACCAGTTGGCTTATCATTACCAGTAGATAACCATTGCCCAAAGGAGGACCAATAAGCTTCTCCAACCAAGGTTAGCTTTAACCAATTGGCTCATCTCTACCAGTATATCACCCTCACCCAAAGAGGGAGGAGAAGCTTCTCCAACCAAGGCTGGCTTGAACCTATTTGCTCATCTCTACCAGTATATCATCAAAGACCCAAAGAGGCTTCTTCAACCAAGACTGGCTTTAACCAATTTACTCACCTCTATTGGTATATTGTGAAAGGCCCAAGGATGGCCAAGAAGCTTTTCCAATCAATGTTGACTTGGCCCATCTCTACCAGTATATCACTATTGCACAAATACATCCAAGTAGCCTCTCTAACCAAGGCTGGCTTGAACCATTTGTTTTATCTCTACCAGTGTATCACCAAAGGCCCGAAGAGGGCCATGAAGCATTTCCGATCAAGGTTGGCTTGAGGCAATTGTCTAATTTCTACCAGTATATTGCCAAAGGCCTGAAGAGGGCCAAGAAGCTTCTCCAACCAAGACTGACTTGAACTAATTTGCTAACCTCTACCAGTATATCCCCAAATGCCAGAAGATGGCCAAGAAGTTTTTCCACCCCACTGGTAGTCTTGGAGCTCCTCAGCTTCTAAGCCCTGACCATCCCCTGTATTATGTGCTTAGTCTTTGGCTATATCTAGTGTGTGTTTGCTATCTGGCACTGAATATTACTGCATTTTATGTGCAGCCCTTGGGTGATGTTGGGGGGGCCGCACACGAGCTTCCCCAAATCAAGAAAGTTGACCACCCCTGTTCTAAAGGTATAATAGCCGTCTGGCAGGAATTCAAAGGAAACTTGCTGATCACCTAGTGGTATGAGGCAAGGGGACATGCAGATTTTAGTTTTTTTTTGTTTTAGATGGAGCAAGGAGAGGTCAGAACCTCTGTATAGTTTTTGTTGCTGCTGATGTATGCACTGGGGGATTTCCACCCATGGCACACCCTAATGTACGGGGTGTCACCGAAACAAGAAATATCTTCCCAGTGGAGATGAAAGCAGGAAAAAAACCCTGTGGGAAACTACAGTGCTTTTTGGCACTACATGGAAAGAGTAAAAAGGGGCTTCAGCCCAACTCCTCCCATATCAAGTCCCCAACATGTTTTGTCCTGCCAACAGGGGGCTTAGTCATTGGGTCTTGCATTGGGAAAAATGAATCAATGATGTGATTTGGGGCTGCGCCCAAAATCCATATGCTTTTCAACACCAGACATGAGTTGGGAACCCATGGAAAAAGGGTGTCCTACTCCTTCATAGGGTGCCTTCCACCTATATAGGGTGTCTTAATCCTTCATAGGGTGCCAGAGTCTTTTATTGGGTGCCCTCCACCTATATAGGGTGTCCTACTCCTTCATAGGGTGCCAGAGTCTTTTATTGGGTGCCCTCCACCTATATAGGGTGTCTTAATCCTTCATAGGGTATTGGGTGTCCTCCACCTATATAGGGTGTCCTACTCCTTCATAGGGTGCCAGAGTCTATTATTGGGTGCCCTCCACCTATATAGGGTGTCTTAATCCTTCATAGGGTGCCAGAGAATTTTATTGGGTGCCCTCCACCTATATAGGGTGTCTTAATCCTTCATAGGGCGCCAGAGTCTTTTATTGGGTGCCCTCCACCTATATAGGGTGTCTTAATCCTTCATAGGGTGCCAGAATCTTTTATTGGGTGCCCGCCACCTGTATAGTGTGTCTTAATCCTTCATAGGGTGCCAGAATCTTTTATTGGGTGCCCTCCACCTATATAGGGTGTCTTAATCCTTCATAGGGTGCCAGAGTCTTTTATTGGGTGCCCTCCACCTATATAGGGTGTCTTAATCCTTCATAGGGTGCCAGAATCTTTTATTGGGTGCCCGCCACCTGTATAGTGTGTCTTAATCCTTCATAGGGTGCCAGAGTCTTTTATTGGGTGCCCTCCACCTATATAGGGTGTCAGACTCCTTCATAGGGTGCTCTAATTCTTTATAGGATGTTTTACTCCTTTAAAGGGTGCCCCATAAAAGAGTCTGGCACACTATAAAGGAGTAGGACACCCTTTAAAAGAGTCTGGCACTCTATAATGAATTAGGGCACCCTATAAAGCAGTATGGCACCTGATAAAGGGTCTGGCACCCGATAAAGACTTTTTTGGGTGCCCTACTCCTTTATAGGGTGTCAGACTCTTTTATAATGTACCCTACTCTTACATAGGGTTACCTAGTACTTTTATAGGGTGCCTTACTCGTTTATAGGGTGCCCTACTCTTTTATAGGGTGACCTAGTACTTTTATATGGTGCCTTCCACCTATATAGGGTGTCAGACTCCTTCCTAGGGTGCCAGAGTCTTTTATAGGGTGCCCTACTCCTTTATAGGGTGCCAGACTCTTTTAGAGGGAGATCTACTTCTTTATAGGGTGTCAGACTCTTTTATAGGGTGCGCTACTTCTTTTTATGGTGCCAGACACTTTTATAGGGTGCTCTACGCATTTATAGAGTGCCAAACTCTTTTATAGGGTGCCAAACTCCTTTATAGGGTTACAGACTCTTTTATAGGGTGCTCCACTTGTTTATAGAGTGCCAGACTCTTTTATAGGGTACCCTAATGCTATATAGGGTGCCCTACTTCTTTTTATGGTGCCAGACACTTTTATAGGGTGCTCTAATCCTTTATAGGGTGCCAAACCCTTTTATAGGGAGCTCCACTTCTTTATAGCGTGCCAGACTCTTTTATAGGGTGCCCTACTTCTTTTTATGGTTCCAGACACTTTTATAGGGAGCTCTACTTCTTTATAAGGTGTCAGACTCTTTTATAGGATGTTTTACTCCTTTAAAGGGTGCCCCATAAAAGAGTCTGGCACACTGTAAAGGAGTAGGACACCCTTTAAAAGAGTCTGAAACCCTATAAAAGAGTTTGGCACTCTATAATGAATTAGGGCACCCTATAAAGCAGTATGTCACCTGATAAACCATCTGGCATCCAATAAAGACTCTTTTTTTGGATGCCCTACTCCTTTATAGGGTGTCAGACTCTTTTGTAGTGTACCCTACTCTTACATAGGGTGACCTAGTGCTTTTATAGGGTGCCTCTTTTTAATAGGGTGTCCTACTCTTACATAGGGTGATCTAGTACTTTTATAGGGTGCCCTACTCCTTTATAGTGTTCCCTACTCTTACATTGGGTGCCCTAGTACTTTTATAGGGTGCCCTACGCCTTTATAGTGTACCCTACTCTTACATAGGGTGCCCTAGTACTTTTATAGGGTGCATTATGCCTTTATAGTGTTCCCTACTCTTACATAGGGTGCCCTAGTACTTTTATAGGGTGCCCTACGCCTTTATAGTGTTCCCTACTCTTACATAGGGTGACCTAGTGCTTTTATAGGGTGCCTCTTTTTAATAGGGTGCCCTACTCTTACATAGGGTGACCTAGTACTTTTATAGGGTGCCCTACTCCTTTATAGTGTACCCTACTCTTACATAGGGTGACCTAGTACTTTTATAGGGTGCCCTACGCCTTTATAGTGTTCCCTACTCTTACATAGGGTGCCCTAGTACTTTTATAGGGTGCCCTATGCCTTTATAGTGTACCCTACTCTTACATAGGGTGACCTAGTACTTTTATAGGGTGCCTCTTTTTAATAGGGTGTCCTACTCTTACATAGGGTGATCTAGTACTTTTATAGGGTGCCCTACTCCTTTATAGTGTTCCCTACTCTTACATAAGGTGCCCTAGTACTTTTATAGGGTGCCCTATGCCTTTATAGTGTACCCTACTCTTACATAGGGTGACCTAGTACTTTTATAGGGTGCCTCTTTTTTAATAGGGTGTCCTACTCTTACATAGGGTGATCTAGTACTTTTATAGGGTGCCCTACTCCTTTATAGTGTTCCCTACTCTTACATAAGGTGCCCTAGTACTTTTATAGGGTGCCCTATGCCTTTATAGTGTACCCTACTCTTACATAGGGTGACCTAGTACTTTTATAGGGTGCCTCTTTTTAATAGGGTGTCCTACTCTTACATAGGGTGACCTAGTACTTTTATAGGGTGCCCTACTCCTTTATAGTGTTCCCTACTCTTACATAGGGTGCCCTACGCCTTTATAGTGTACCCTACTCTTACATAGGGTGACCTAGTACTTTTATAGGGTGCCCTACTCTTACATAGGGTGACCTAGTACTTTTATAGGGTGCCCTACTCCTTTATAGTGTTCCCTACTCTTACATAGGGTGCCCTAGTACTTTTATAGGGTGCACTATGCCTTTATAGTGTTCCCTACTCTTACATAGGGTGACCTAGTACTTTTATAGGGTGCCCTACTCCTTTATAGTGTACCCTACTCTTACATAGGGTGACCTAGTACTTTTATAGAGTGCCCTACTCCTTTATAGTGTACCCTACTCTTACATAGGGTGACCTAGTACTTTTATAGGGTGCCTCTTTTTAATAGGGTGTCCTACTCTTACATAGGGTGATCTAGTACTTTTATAGGGTGCCCTACGCCTTTATATTGTACCCTACTCTTACATAGGGTGACCTAGTACTTTTATAGGGTGCCCTACTCTTACATAGGGTGACCTAGTACTTTTATAGGGTGCCCTATGCCTTTATAGTGTACCCTACTCTTACATAGGGTGACCTAGTACTTTTATAGGGTGCCTCTTTTTAATAGGGTGTCCTACTCTTACATAGGGTGATCTAGTACTTTTATAGGGTGCCCTACGCCTTTATATTGTACCCTACTCTTACATAGGGTGACCTAGTACTTTTATAGGGTGCCCTACTCTTACATAGGGTGACCTAGTACTTTTATAGGGTGCCCTACTCCTTTATAGTGTTCCCTACTCTTACATAGGGTGCCCTAGTACTTTTATAGGGTGCACTATGCCTTTATAGTGTTCCCTACTCTTACATAGGGTGACCTAGTACTTTTATAGGGTGCCCTACTCCTTTATAGTGTACCCTACTCTTACATAGGGTGACCTAGTACTTTTATAGGGTGCCCTACTCCTTTATAGTGTTCCCTACTCTTACATAGGGTGCCCTACGCCTTTATAGTGTACCCTACTCTTACATAGGGTGACCTAGTACTTTTATAGGGTGCCCTACTCTTACATAGGGTGACCTAGTACTTTTATAGGGTGCCCTACTCCTTTATAGTGTTCCCTACTCTTACATAGGGTGCCCTAGTACTTTTATAGGGTGCACTATGCCTTTATAGTGTTCCCTACTCTTGCATAGGGTGACCTAGTACTTTTATAGGGTGCCCTACTCCTTTATAGTGTACCCTACTCTTACATAGGGTGACCTAGTACTTTTATAGGGTGCCCTATGCCTTTATAGTGTACCCTACTCTTACATAGGGTGACCTAGTACTTTTATAGGGTGCCTCTTTTTAATAGGGTGTCCTACTCTTACATAGGGTGATCTAGTACTTTTATAGGGTGCCCTACGCCTTTATATTGTACCCTACTCTTACATAGGGTGACCTAGTACTTTTATAGGGTGCCCTACTCTTACATAGGGTGACCTAGTACTTTTATAGGGTGCCCTATGCCTTTATAGTGTACCCTACTCTTACATAGGGTGACCTAGTACTTTTATAGGGTGCCTCTTTTTAATAGGGTGTCCTACTCTTACATAGGGTGATCTAGTACTTTTATAGGGTGCCCTACGCCTTTATATTGTACCCTACTCTTACATAGGGTGACCTAGTACTTTTATAGGGTGCCCTACTCTTACATAGGGTGACCTAGTACTTTTATAGGGTGCCCTATGCCTTTATAGTGTACCCTACTCTTACATAGGGTGACCTAGTACTTTTATAGGGTGCCTCTTTTTAATAGGGTGTCCTACTCTTACATAGGGTGACCTAGTACTTTTATAGGGTGCCCTACTCCTTTATAGTGTTCCCTACTCTTACATAGGGTGCCCTACGCCTTTATAGTGTACCCTACTCTTACATAGGGCGACCTAGTACTTTTATAGGGTGCCCTACTCTTACATAGGGTGACCTAGTACTTTTATAGGGTGCCCTACTCCTTTATAGTGTTCCCTACTCTTACATAGGGTGCCCTAGTACTTTTATAGGGTGCACTATGCCTTTATAGTGTTCCCTACTCTTACATAGGGTGACCTAGTACTTTTATAGGGTGCCCTACTCCTTTATAGTGTACCCTACTCTTACATAGGGTGACCTAGTACTTTTATAGAGTGCCCTACTCCTTTATAGTGTACCCTACTCTTACATAGGGTGACCTAGTACTTTTATAGGGTGCCCTATGCCTTTATAGTGTACCCTACTCTTACATAGGGTGACCTAGTACTTTTATAGGGTGCCTCTTTTTAATAGGGTGTCCTACTCTTACATAGGGTGATCTAGTACTTTTATAGGGTGCCCTACGCCTTTATATTGTACCCTACTCTTACATAGGGTGACCTAGTACTTTTATAGGGTGCCCTACTCTTACATAGGGTGACCTAGTACTTTTATAGGGTGCCCTATGCCTTTATAGTGTACCCTACTCTTACATAGGGTGACCTAGTACTTTTATAGGGTGCCTCTTTTTAATAGGGTGTCCTACTCTTACATAGGGTGATCTAGTACTTTTATAGGGTGCCCTACGCCTTTATATTGTACCCTACTCTTACATAGGGTGACCTAGTACTTTTATAGGGTGCCCTACTCTTACATAGGGTGACCTAGTACTTTTATAGGGTGCCCTACTCCTTTATAGTGTTCCCTACTCTTACATAGGGTGCCCTAGTACTTTTATAGGGTGCACTATGCCTTTATAGTGTTCCCTACTCTTACATAGGGTGACCTAGTACTTTTATAGGGTGCCCTACTCCTTTATAGTGTACCCTACTCTTACATAGGGTGACCTAGTACTTTTATAGAGTGCCCTACTCCTTTATAGTGTACCCTACTCTTACATAGGGTGACCTAGTACTTTTATAGGGTGCCCTATGCCTTTATAGTGTACCCTACTCTTACATAGGGTGACCTAGTACTTTTATAGGGTGCCTCTTTTTAATAGGGTGTCCTACTCTTACATAGGGTGATCTAGTACTTTTATAGGGTGCCCTACGCCTTTATATTGTACCCTACTCTTACATAGGGTGACCTAGTACTTTTATAGGGTGCCCTACTCTTACATAGGGTGACCTAGTACTTTTATAGGGTGCCCTATGCCTTTATAGTGTACCCTACTCTTACATAGGGTGACCTAGTACTTTTATAGGGTGCCTCTTTTTAATAGGGTGTCCTACTCTTACATAGGGTGATCTAGTACTTTTATAGGGTGCCCTACGCCTTTATATTGTACCCTACTCTTACATAGGGTGACCTAGTACTTTTATAGGGTGCCCTACTCTTACATAGGGTGACCTAGTACTTTTATAGGGTGCCCTATGCCTTTATAGTGTACCCTACTCTTACATAGGGTGACCTAGTACTTTTATAGGGTGCCTCTTTTTAATAGGGTGTCCTACTCTTACATAGGGTGACCTAGTACTTTTATAGGGTGCCCTACTCTTACATAGGGTGACCTAGTACTTTTATAGGGTGCCCTACTCCTTTATAGTGTACCCTACTCTTACATAGGGTGCCCTAGTACTTTTATAGGGTGCCCTACGCCTTTATAGTGTTCCCTACTCTTACATAGGGTGCCCTAGTACTTTTATAGGGTGCACTATGCCTTTATAGTGTTCCCTACTCTTACATAGGGTGACCTAGTACTTTTATAGGGTGCCCTACTCCTTTATAGTGTACCCTACTCTTACATAGGGTGACCTAGTACTTTTATAGGGTGCCCTACTCCTTTATAGTGTACCCTACTCTTACATAGGGTGACCTAGTACTTTTATAGGGTGCCCTATGCCTTTATAGTGTACCCTACCCTTACATAGGGTGACCTAGTACTTTTATAGGGTGCCTCTTTTTAATAGGGTGTCCTACTCTTACATAGGGTGATCTAGTACTTTTATAGGGTGCCCTACGCCTTTATATTGTACCCTACTCTTACATAGGGTGACCTAGTACTTTTATAGGGTGCCCTACTCTTACATAGGGTGACCTAGTACTTTTATAGGGTGCCCTATGCCTTTATAGTGTACCCTACTCTTACATAGGGTGACCTAGTACTTTTATAGGGTGCCTCTTTTTAATAGGGTGTCCTACTCTTACATAGGGTGATCTAGTACTTTTATAGGGTGCCCTACGCCTTTATATTGTACCCTACTCTTACATAGGGTGACCTAGTACTTTTATAGGGTGCCCTACTCTTACATAGGGTGACCTAGTACTTTTATAGGGTGCCCTACTCCTTTATAGTGTACCCTACTCTTACATAGGGTGCCCTAGTACTTTTATAGGGTGCACTATGCCTTTATATTGTACCCTACTCTTACACAGGGTGACCTAGTACTTTTATAGGGTGCCCTACTCTTTTATAGTGTTCTCTACTCTTACATAGGGTGAGCTAGTACTTTTATAGGGTGCCTCTTTTTAATAGGGTGTCCTACTCTTACACAGGGTGACCTAGTACTTTTATAGGGTACCCTACTCCTTTATAGTGTTCTCTACTCTTACATAGGGTGCCCTAGTACTTTTATAGGGTGCCCTACGCCTTTATATTGTACCCTACTCTTACATAGGGTGACCTAGTACTTTTATAGGGTGCCCTACTCTTTTTAATAGGGTGCCCTACTCTTACATTGGATGACCTAGTACTTTTATAGGGTGCCCTACTCTTACATAGGGTGACTGAAATGGATATTTTATAGATCGGCAACTCCTATCCTCATATTGATTAGTGGGTTCCAAATTAATAATAACTACTGCAGTAGGGAACAGACACAAAAGATACGCTCAGCATCTTTCCAAATAACCGTTCTCCTTTATTATGACGCATGTGAAGGTTTTTATACACATGATTACGTAGATATCACATTAATATTACAATTGTACGTTTATGGTAACAAGGGGCGTAACATAGGCAGGCTAATTCTAATACAAGGGGCGTAACATAGGCAGGCTAATTCTAATACAAGGGGCGTAACATAGGCAGGCTAATTCTAATCAGGATTCGAAAGAATGCAAAACGTGTACTGAAAACATTATTAGTGCCGTGTGCACAGTGAGGGCAACTTCCCTTAACGCCATCCAACCCCATAAACCCATCCCGTGGATCTGACTTACCACGCTGATGAGCTGGGCCAGGGACACCATCAGCTGCACCGTGACCTGTTCGGAACCGTTGGTGGCGGGCCGGATCAGCTTGTTGTAGCGGCCTGAACTGAGCAGGTACTCCACCAGACGTTCCTCGGTGTCTGTGCCAAGGCATCCTGTAAGACAAAAAAAAAAAAGGTTTCATGGTCAGCTCTGTGACCACCGGCACTGGGGGAGGGTTTGAAGTTTGGCCTACATGAGCGGCAGGCAGGGGGCGCTACAAACATTCCGCAGACACAGCTGGATCTCTGAGAAGAGCTCCATACTATCGGCACCAGAATCCGGCACTCGGTTACATCTATTGCTATTGGTTAGGAAAGAGTATGGGCACAACTGCAAACCTACCAAGACACGGCCGTCCATCTAAACTGACCGGGCCGGGCAAGGAGAGCATTCATCAGAGAAGAGCCAAGAGGTCCATGGTAACTCTGGAGGAGCTGCAGAGATCCACAGCTCAGGGGGGAGAATCTGTCCACAGGACAACTATTAGTCGTCTCTCCACAAATCTGCCCTTTATGGAAGAGTGACAAGAAGAAAGACATTGGAGAAAGAAAGTCATAAGAAGTCCTGTTTGTAGTTTGTGAGAAGCCATGTGGGGGAGGGGGCAGCAAACATGTGGAAGAAGGTGATCTGGTCAGAGGAGACCAAAATTCAACTTTATGGCCTAAAAGTAAAACGCTATGTGTGGGGGAAACTAACACCGCCCATCCCCTGAACACACCATCCCCACCGTGAGACATGGTGGTGGCAGCTTCATGTGGTGGGGATGGTTTTCTTCAGCGGGGACAGGGAAGCTGGTCAGAGTTGATGAATATTTTTTTCTAGAAAATTTTTTTGAATCCCCAAACATTATATATATATTTTTTTGAGCAGACACCCGAGGGAAAAAAAATGGCGATTGTTATTTTTTTTTTTTATGTCACACGATATCTGCGCAGCAGTTTTTCAAACGCCATTTTTGGGAAAAAAAACAATTCATACCCCAATTGTTTTGTAAGATAGGAAAGATGATGTTACGCCGGGATACCTAAAAGTGTCACGCTTTAAAATTGCACGCGCCCGTGGAATGGCGATAAGCTTCGGTACTTACAAATCTCCATAGGCGACGCTTTAACCATTTTTACAGGTTACCTGTTTAGAGTTACAGAGGAGGTCTTGGGCTAGAATTATTGCTCTCGCTCTAACGATCGCGGCGATACCTCACATGTGTGGTGCGAACGCCGTTTACATATTTACGTATGCGTCCGCTTCTGCGCATGATCACAGAAGGACGGGGGGGGGTTGGGGGGGGCTTTCATTTTTTATTTATTTATTTTGTTTTTTATTTTGACACTGTCCCTTTATTATGTGTGAGATCACCGGGTCTCTGTGCTTCTCTATGCAATGCAGGCAGATCATGGCTGGTGGGAGGAGCTTTCTGAAAACATCAAAACCCCCCCCCCCCCCCCGGCCTCAGCACTCCTCTCAAGAGCCTTCAGCCCAAATGCAAGCAGTGGGAGGAGCTATGCAAATATCAAACTGGGTGTGTGTTACTCTGGAGGAGTGGGCGTTCCTAGTCAAGCTGTATTTGCATAGGTAACGCCCACATGTGACGCTGAGCCCCCATGATTGAAAGAACTGCAATCCAAATGAATTAAAGGGGTGGGGCCAGGGAGCAGTGGGAGGGGTTATGCAAATATAAAACTGGGTGGGTGTTACTGTGGAGGAGTGGGCGTTCCTAGGCAGGCTGTATTTGCATAGGTAACGCCCACATGTGTCGTTGAGCCCCCATGATCGAAAGAACTGCAATCCAATTAATGAAATGGGCGGGGCCAGTGAGAAGTGGGAGGAGTCATGAAAATATCAAACTGGGTGGGTGTTACTCTGGAGGAGTGGGCGTTCCTAGTCAAGCTGTATTTGCATAGGTAACGCCCACATGTGACACTGAGCCCCCATGATGGAAAGAACTGAAGGCTAATGAATGAAAGAGGTGGGGCCAGGGAGAAATGGGAGGAGTTATGCCTTGATGGGTGGGAGTTGCTCTGGAGTAGTGGGCGTTCCTAGTCAAGCTGTATTTGCATAGGCAACGCCCACATGTGATGCTGAGCCCCTATGATCGAAAGAACTGTAATGCAATGAATGACAGGGGTGGAGCCAGGGAGATGTGGGAGGAGTTATGCAAATAGCAAACTGGGTGGGTGTTACTCTGGAGGAGTGGGCGTTCCTAGTCAAGCTGTATTTGCATAGGTAACGCCCCCATGTGACGCTAAGCCCCCATGATAGAACTGAAGGCTAATTAATTAAAGGGGCAGGGCCAGTGGGAAATTGGGAGGGGTTATGCCATTATCAATACACCTTGATGGGCGGGTGTCAGTCTGGAGGAGTGGGCGTTCCTAGCCAGGGTTCATTTGCATAGGTCGCACCCCCACGTGTGATGCTGAGGCTCCATGATTGTCCAATGAATGAAAGGGGGCGGGGCCCGGGGACAGTCATGGTGCTAAGGAAAGCTCTAGATGATGGCGGATGTCCTCTAGCCAGGAATAAAAAAAAAAAAAGGCGGAGCCCTGTCTGTCTGGCTGCAGCTTCTAATGCACATTGTGACGCGCTCGCCGTGTGCGGTGACATCAGAGGAGTCCAGGGGGGGGGGAGGAGCCTGGACACCGGTTCAAGACTGAGAGTCCGGAGTCCTCCCACAACGATCGGGAAATAAATGATTAATGGAGAATTCCTCGTCCTGCAGATTCTCTGCGTCTTCTTTCCCTGAGTCATCGCTGTGTGTGGGGTCCCCCGGGGGCCCCTTCCAGCCGCTGACAGCGCCGCGGCCTCTTTGCAGGTTGGCGATGTGACACCGAGGCTCTTAATGGTGTCACGTTCCTGGGAGATATCAGGGAAGATGTCAGCGCCCCCCGACCCCCCCCCCCCCTCGCCCCACCCCCCACCAGATAAACCTGGGAGGGGCCGGAGTGTGAAACCATCATGGATTCCCGCAGATAAAGGCCGGCGTTGAAGGGCACCTGTACCGGCCACGCCCCCTCAGCCATCGGGTGCCGAGACTTTTCTTAAAGGGATCTTACACTATGTACAAGCCATTGTGGACATTAATATTAAAGTGGACCTGTCATTACTTTACATTTTTCACATTAAAAGTCCGTGCATTGCTCAGAGATCACAGAACCCTTCCCCCCCCCCCCCGAAAAACTCCTTCATTGACTTCTCTCTCCAAAGGACGGCGCCATCTTTGTTCAGACATCCTCCAGGGTCACCTTCTACTTCCTGGACTGAGATTCCGGCACGGAGGCGACGCAATCATGTAAATCCCCGCGCCGTGTTCATATTACCGCGTGCTCGCAATCTAGTGGCGGAGGTCATGTGACAGCTCTGAGTGGCTCTATCATTGAGGCCCAGCAAAGGGGGGGAGGGGGGGTGAAACACGTTGCTATTTAGCAGACATGCTGCAGTGGTATTGTCAATGGCACCTCCCAGCATCTGCAAACATGCGCATTTTTCGCATGAGCCAACCCGTATGGTGCAGTTTGCCGAGGACCGTTTTCGGAAAAGGAGTCCAGACAACCACTGGAAGGAATCCAACCAAGCACTGAAAGGAGTCCCGACCAGCACTGAAAAGGAGTCCCGACCAGCACTGAAAAGGAGTCCCGACCAGCACTGAAAAGGAGTCCCGACCAGCACTGAAAAGGAGTCCCGACCAGCACTGAAAAGGAGTCCCGACCAGCACTGAAAAGGAGTCCCGACCAGCACTGAAAAGGAGTCCCGTCGAGCACTGAAAAGGAGTCCCACGAGCACTGAAAAGGAGTCCCACGAGCACTGAAAAGGAGTCCCACGAGCACTGAAAAGGAGTCCCGACCAGCACTGAAAAGGAGTCCCGACCAGCACTGAAAAGGAGTCCCGACCAGCACTGAAAGGAATCCAGTCGAGGACTGAAAGGAGTCCCAACGAGCACTGAATGGAGTCCCAACAAGCACTGAAAGGAGTCCCAACAAGCACTGAAAGGAGTCCCAACAAGCACTGAAAGGAGTCCCAACAAACACTGAAAGGAGTCCCAACAAGCACTGGAAGGAGTCCCAACAAGCACTGGAAGGAGTCCCAACAAGCACTGGAAGGAGTCCCAACAAGCACTGGAAGGAGTCCCAACAAGCACTGGAAGGAGTCCCAACAAGCACTGGAAGGAGTCCCAACAAACACTGGAAGGAGTCCCAACAAACACTGGAAGGAGTCCCAACAAACACTGGAAGGAGTCCCAACAAACACTGGAAGGAGTCCCAACAAGCACTGGAAGGAGTCCCAACAAACACTGGAAGGAGTCCCAACAAGCACTGGAAGGAGTCCCAACAAACACTGAAAGGAGTCCCAACAAGCACTGGAAGGAGTCCCAACAAGCACTGGAAGGAGTCCCAACAAGCACTGGAAGGAGTCCCAACAAGCACTGGAAGGAGTCCCAACAAGCACTGAAAGGAGTCCCAACAAACACTGGAAGGAGTCCCAACAAACACTGGAAGGAGTCCCAACAAACACTGGAAGAAGTCCCAACAAGCACTGGAAGGAGTCCCAACAAGCACTGGAAGGAGTCCTGACCAGCACTAGAAGACAACTGGGTGAAAATGTTGTGGTCAGATGAGACCAAAATCGAGCTCTTTGGCATCAACTCAACTCACCGTGTTTGGAGGAGGAGGAGGAGGAGGAGGAATGCTGCCTATGACCCCAAGAACACCATCCCCCACCGTCCTACATGGAGGTGGAAACATTATGCTTTGGGGTTGTCTTTCTGCTAAGGGGTCACCGCATCAAAGGGACGATGGACAGGGCCATGTACTGTCAAATCTTGGGGCGAGAACCTCCTTCCCTCAGCTAGGGCATTGAAAATGGGTCATGGATGGGTCTTCCAGCATGACAATGACCCAAAACACACGGCCAAGGCAACAAAGGAGTGGCTCAAGAAGAAGCACATTAAGGTCCTGGAGTGGCCTAGCCAGTCTCCAGTAGCTTTCGGCTACTACTGCAGCCACTTGAAATGAACGGGCTGTCCTTACACACAAAACGCGGGAACGAGCGATAAACGCGCAGGAACGAGCGAAAAAACGCGCAGGCGGCGCGCCATCGCTTGGTGACATCTGTAGCCGCGAAGCAAGCCTCAGGGATGTCTTTTACGTGTTTCTGCTCTTATTGCAGCCCATTTAAATGAATAAGCTGGCCCTACACGCAAAACGCGAGAACGAGCGCTAAACGTGCGTAGACCCGCCAGTGCTTCATCGCACTCGTAGGTGTGAAGCAAGCCTCAGGGGACTTATTTTACATGTTTCTGCTCCTACTGCTGCCCACTGAAATGAATGGGCTGGCCCTACACACAAAACGCGAGAATGAGCGCTAAACGCGCGTAGACGCGCCAGTGCTTCATCGCACCTGTAGGCGTGGAACCAAGCCTCAGGGGACTTCTGTTATGGGTTTCTGCTCATAATGCAGCCCATTGCAATGAATGGGCTGGCCCTACAGGCAAAACGCGGCAACGAGCGATAAACACGCGGGAAACTAGCGAAAAAAAATGTGCGGCGATGCGCCACAACTTGGCGACATCTGTAGGCGTGAACCAAGCCTCAGGGGACTTCTGTTATGGGTTTCTGCTCATAATGCAGCCCATTGCAATAAATGGGCTCTGGCCCTACACGCAAAACGCGGCAACGAGCGATAAAACGCGCGATAAACATGCGGGAAACCAGCGAAAAAAAACGCGCGGCGACGCGCCACAACTTGCGAACATCTGTAGGCGTGAACCAAGCCTCAGGGGACTTCTTTTATGGGGCTTCTGCTCATACTGCAGCCCATTGAATATGAATGAATAGGCTGCCCCTACACGCAAAACGCGGGAACGAACGATGAACGCGCGGAGGCGCGCCGTCACTTGGTGGCACCTGCAGGCGTGAAGCAAGCCTCGGGGACTTCTTTTACGTGTTTCTGCTCTTACTGCAGCCCATTTAAATGAATAAGCTGCCCCTACACGCAAAAATGCGGCAACGAGCGATAAACGTGCGGGAATGTGCGATAAACGCGCGGGAAACTAACTAAAAACGCGCCACGGCGCGCCATCACTTGGTGGCACCTACAGGCGCGAAGCAAGCCTCTGGGACTTCTTTTACGTGTTTCTGCTCTTACTGCAGCCCATTTAAATGACTAAGCTGCCCCTACACGCAAAACGCGGCAACGAGCGATAAACGCGCGGGAAACTAACGGAAAAACGCGCGACGGCGCGCCATCACTTGGTGGCACCTGCAGGCGCGAAGCAAGTCTCGGGGACTTCTTTTATGTGTTTCCGCTCTTACTGCAACCCATTTAAATTAATAAGCTGCCCCTACACGCAAAACGCGACAACGAGCGATAAACGCGCGGGAAACTAACGAAAAACACGCAACGGCGCGCCATCACTTGGTGGCACCTGCAGGCGCGAAGCAAGCCTCGGGGACTTCTTTTACGTGTTTCTGCTCTTACTGCAGCCCATTTAAATGAATAAGCTGCCCCTACACGCAAAACGCGGTAACGAACGGAAAAACGCGCGGGAAACGAACGGAAAAACGCGCAACGGCGCGCCATCACTTGGTGGCACCTGCAGGCACAAAGCAATCCTCGGGGGACTTCTTTTTTACGTGTTTCTGCTCCTACTGCAGCCCATTTAAATGAATAATCTGCCCCTACACGCAAAACGCGGCAACGAGCGATAAACGCGCGGGAAACGAACGGAAATGGTACCTGCAGGCACGAAGCACAGCCTCGGGGACTTCTTTTACGGGGGTCTCTGCTCACACTGCAGCCCACCGAAATGAATAAGCTGGCCCTACACGCAACGCGTGGACGACGCGCCAGCGCCTGGTTGCGCTTGTAGGCGTGAACCAATCCTCAGTCCTCGCTGACCTTTTTTTTCCTCCAGGGTCCTCGGGGGCCCCTAGAAACTGGGGAAAAAAAAATATTGCCTAAGGCAGCTTAATAAATAGGTAACAAAATAATCAATAGGCCTTTGTCAGCGCATTTCTCGGCTCATCTAAGCGCTGCGCGCAAATCCAATAGCGCTCTCCCTCGAGGATCCCCCCCCCCTCCAGTAATTATGGAAATCCAAACGTTTTGTTACAATGTATCAATATTGTATTATATGTATATTTTTTTCCCCGTCTCCCGGTCCCTGATTAGGTTTGCCGACGCCATCGTTCTGGGCACAGGAGCAACGCACAACGCACGCCCTTGTCACGTGACACCCCCCCCCCCCCCCCCCCCCGTGACACGGGCGACGTCAGGCAGCAAGACGCCGGAGCCCGTGTGTGGCGGGGGTAAGTATAATACAGACAGATAATGCACATGATACGTAGAGGCCATAAATTATACACGTGCTGCAGCTCCTTCTACGAGGCTGAGCTGAGCCAGTGTGACAAGTGCCAGCCAATCAACGCGCCAAAGTGCTTCTCCGAGGCCTGTGGATTTTTTTCCCGACCTCTCAACCTCCCAATTTCCTGAAGGCCCTTCGCTCTTCTCTCCGCTCGCCCTCTTCTCCCTGCTCATTACTCTCTAGGGCTTTCAATTACATCATTGACCTCCCCCTCCCTCCCCCCCCCCCAACCTGCTGCAATTTGCCCGTCACGTTTGCTGGTGATAACAACTTGGCCCCCCCCCCCCCCCGTTAGTGGAATCGGCATGTGAGATCTACGGCTTCTCCGCGCCTTCCAGTAATTGTGCGATTAGGAACGTGTCAAATGGCCGTTAGTGACCCAGCGCTAAAGCGGTGGAGGTGGCAAAAAAATAAATCCTGGTTTTGCTATTTCACCGAGAATGCTTTGCCCTCCTTTGGACGCAAACGTTGGACTAAAAAGGTCAGATAAAGTCTACATTTTGAAGATACGGTTGGTGGTTCCCCTTTAAGGAGGCCGACCTACAATGGTGGACTGGCGATGTCCATTCTCATAAAGTCTGTATTATGAATATATCGTGGGTGATTCTCCTGTAAGAAGACCGACCAGAAATGGTGGACTGGCTATGGTCTGAGGCCGGTTGGCCATGGTGGTCAGATCAGGTCTGCTGGTGGGTCTGGAAATAGAAGCGACTAGCTATGGACTTCCTATGGTCTGAGGCCGCTGGCGGGTCTGGAAATAGAAGCGCCTAGCTATGGACTTCCTATGGTCTGAGTCCGCTGGCCATGGTGGTCAGATCAGGTCTGCTGGTGGGTCTGGAAATAGAAGCGACTAGCTATGGACTTCCTATGGTCTTAGGCCGCTGGCCATGGTGGTCAGGTCAGGTCTGCTGGTGGGTCTGGAAATAGAAGTGACTAGCTATGGACTTCCTATGGTCTGAGGTCGCTGGCCATGGTGGTCAGATTAGGTCTTCTGGTGGGTCTGGAAATAGAAGCGACTAGCTATGGACTTCCTATGGTCTGAGGCCGCTGGCCATGGTGGTCAGATCAGGTCTGCTGGCGGGTCTGGAAATAGAAGTGACTAGCTATGGACTTCCTATGGTCTGAGGCCGCTGGCCATGGTGGTCAGATCAGGTCTGCTGGTGGGTCTGGAAATAGAAGCGCCTAGCTATGGACTTCCTATGGTCTGAGGCCGCTGGCCATGGTGGTCAGATCAGGTCTGCTGGTGGGTCTGGAAATAGAAGCGACTAGCTATGGACTTCCTATGGTCTGAGGCCGCTGGCCATGGTGGTCAGATCAGGTCTGTTGGTGGGTCTGGGAATAAAACCACACACCAAAAATGGAGCTCAATGATTCGTAGAAAATATTTATACAGCCAACATATTTTGGGGGGGGGGGGGGCCTTTTTCAAGGCACTTGGTGAAACAGCCAGCCACTCCCATGAGGAGCTGAACAAAAATAAACCTTCTATCTATTGGTGTCCATTCCCACAAAGTCAGATAAAATCTATATTATGAATATACTGGGGGTGATTGTCCTTTAAGAAGAACGACCTACAATGGTGGACTGGCGATGTCCATCCTAATAAAATCTATATTATGAATATATCGTGGGTGATTCTCCTATAAGAAGACCGACCAGAAATGGTGGACCGGCTATGGGCCGAAGCCCAATATTTATACAGCCAACACATTTTGGGGGGGGGGGGGGCCTTCTTCAAGGCACTAGGGGAAACATCCAGCCACTCCCATGAGGAGCTCAACAAAAATAAACCTTCTAGTCATTGGTGTCCCTATATTATGAATATACTGGGGGTGTTTGTCCTTTAAGAAGACCGACCTACAATTGTGTGCTGGCTATGGTCTGAGGCCGCTGGCCATGGTGGTCAGATCAGGTCTGTTGGTGGGTCTGGGAATAGAAGCGCCCAGTAAAAATGGAGCTCGATGGTTCATATAAAATGTTGATACAGCCAACACGTTTCAGGGAAAAAGCCCCCTTTCTTCAGGGCATTGGGGAACCGGCCAACCACTCCTATGAGGAGCTCAACAAAAATAAACCTTCTATTCATTGGTATCTATTCTCACAAAGCCAAACCGACCTATGGTCCGAGGCTGCTGGCCATGGTGGTCAGATCAGGTCTGTTGGTGGGTCTGGGAATAGAAGCGCACAGTAAAAAAATGGAGCTCAATGATTCATAGAAAATATTCATACAGCCAACACGTTTCAGGGAAAAAGCCCCCTTTTTCAGGGCATTGGGGAACCGGCCAGCCACTCCTATGAGGAGCTCAACAAAAATAAACTTTCTATTCATTGGTGTCCATTCTCACAAAGTCACTCATGGGCGGGTCCGCTTTCTAAAGCCAATCCACTTCAGACTTTCCAAAGCAGGAATAAATGTGATTGGTGGCTTTGAGGGACTTCTTATTTCTGATATTTTTTTTTTTAATCAGGATTTCTGTATGCGTGATCCAACATGGATCCTGAAGGGGGTGTGTCTGGGATTTTCTCTTCTGCATCACATGCTGGTGTCCCCGAAACACGGTTTTAGAAAAAAAACAGGATATGAGTTGACTGTGGGATACCAGCGATGTTTATATCATTGGTGGTCAATGCGAAAAATAGAGTCTCAAATGTGTCGTCACGCCCCCCCCCCCCCCCACAATTCCAGACTGAAGTGTAATGCGTCAAGTCAAGTTCAAAACGAATGAGCTACAACGCACCTCAACTGCCAAAAAATGTGGTCCCAGTACAAACACGGGTTCGAATTTTGAGTGTTGAGTCAAGGAGAATAGTGTTGCCCATAGAAGTCACTATTTCTGAGACAGCTCTTTTCTGATTGGTTTCAGTGGGCGACCATGCTTCCCCTCCCTCCCCCCCAGACCTGACCTCCCCCCCCCCCCCGTTCTTCCGAGAAGCGAATGCAGAAACTGAGGTCTGCCGGCTGCAAAACGAGGGCAGATATTCGAGATATCGGTAATTAGAAAAATAATTTGAGGTCGAGAAACCTCCGACCTCAGCTGGAACAACGCGTTTCAGTCTGTCACTCCAGAGAAGATTAAAAAAAAAATGGATGAAATCTCCTAGAAAAAGGAAAGAAAATGTCTGATAAATGAGATCACAGATTGTATCTCTTAGCATCTCTGGATCAATAGATATTCAATATAGAGAAGAAAAAAGACCTCCAACACTGTGCGATGATGGCCACAAGAAAATGAAAAGTCACCGAGATAATGACCAGATGATATTAACCAATCACGGTATAAAGCCGAGAAGCTCTGGGATGGAAGTATAGTTAAATAGTTACATAGTTATATAGTTACATAGTTATATAATTACATAGTTACATAGCTGGTGAGGTTGATAGTTATATAGTTACAACATATATTTTTTTTTTGGTCAAAATGGTGAATGTTGCAATATTTACAAAAAAAATGTAAAAAATAAATAAATTATATATATATAAATACATTTTATATATATATATATATATATATATATATATATATATATATATATATATATATATATATATATATATATATATATATATATATATATATATATATATATATATAAATTTTAAGCAAAGACCCTATAAAATAAAATGGCAAATGCTGCAATATTTTTAATAAATATATATATTTTCGAAATATTGCAATGATCGCCATTTTATTCTCTAGACCTAGGGTATTTGCTTAAAAAAAAAAAATGATATATTATATATTTATATATATATATATATATATATATTTATTTTTTTTGTTGGCGAAAATGGCGAACGTTACAATATTTTTTTTATATATATTAGCAAAGACCCTGGAGAATAAAATGGCTATTGTTGCAATATTTTATGTCGCACAGTACAAGTTTTTTTTTTCAAAAAAGTATATATATATATATATATATATATATATATATATATATATATAAATTTTCGGGTTCTAAGTAATTTTCTAGCAAAAAATACTGATTTAAAGAAAAAGTAGTTACAAGGCTGCACAAGGTGCCCCCCCCCCCCGAAGTCGGCGCAGGTAGGTTATAGCTTAGCTTTGTTGAAAGTCTCCGAACAGACCTGGCTGGCTCGCCAAAATTTAAAACGGAAAATGAAATTGCTTCCATACTGCCGCGCGTCTCGGCCTGACACCCCTTCAGAGACCGGCAAGACTATACAGGCGCCGCGTGTCACCCATCATTCAGTGGTCTGATGATCTTCTAACAGGCTGACCATATGGACCGCTAAGATAAAACAATGAGCCACATCTGGTCATAATTAGTGAGCTGGAAACACCTACTGGCCTCTCATCAACACTGTAAGATACAACACAAAGAGTGGGGGGGGGTTCTTCATTGTGGGAGGGGCAGAGACACAAACTACTGCAGGAAATCTCCCCATTGTGGGAGGGGCAGAGACACAAACTACTGCAGGAAATCTCCGCATTGTGGGAGGGGCAGAGATACAAACTACTGGGGGAAATCTCCCCATTGTGGGAGGGGCAGAGATACAAACTACTGGGGGAAATCTCCCCATTGTGGGAGGGGCAGAGATACAAACTACTGGGGGAAATCTCTCCATTGTGGGAGGGTCAGACACACAAACTACTGCAGGAAATCTCCTCATTGTGGGAGGGGCAGAGATACAAACTACTGAGGGAAATCTCCCCATTGTGGGAGGAGCAGAGACACAAACTACTGGGGGAAATCTCCCCATTGTGGGAGGGGCAGAGACACAAACTACTACAGGGAAATCTCATTATTGTGGGAGGGGCAGAGACACAAACTACTGGGGGAAATCTCATCATTGTGGGAGGGGCAGAGACACAAACTACTGGGGGAAATCTCCCCATTTTGGGAGGGGCAGAGTCACAAACTACTGGGGGAAATCTCCCCATTGTGGGAGGGGCAGAGACACAAACTACTACAGGGAAATCTCATTATTGTGGGAGGGGCAGAGACACAAACTACTGGGGGAAATCTCATTATTGTGGGAGGGGCAGAGACACAAACTACTGCAGGAAATCTCCCCATTGTGGGAGGGGCAGAGACACAAACTACTACAGGGAAATCTCATTATTGTGGGATGGGCAGAGACACAAACTACCGGGGGAAATCTCATCATTGTGGGAGGGGCAGAGACACAAACTACTGGGGGAAATCTCACCATTGTGGGAGGGGCAGAGACACAAACTACTGGGGGAAATCTCACCATTTTGGGAGGGGCAGAGACACAAACTACTGGGGGAAATCTCCCCATTGTGGGAGGGGCAGAGACACAAACTACTGCAGGAAATCTCCCCATTGTGGGAGGGGCAGAGACACAAACTACTGCAGGAAATCTCCTCATTGTGGGAGGGGCAGAGACACAAACTACTGGGGGAAATCTCCCCATTGTGGGAGGGGCAGAGACAAAAAAAACACTGGGGGGGGGATCTCACCATTGTGGGAGGGGCAGAGATACAAACCAGGGGGGAGAAATCTCCCCATTGTGGGAGGGGAAGAGACACAAACTACTGGGGGAAATCTCATCATTGTGGGAGGGGCAGAGACACAAACTACTGGGGGAAATCTCACCATTGTGGGAGGGGCAGAGACACAAACTACTGGGGGAAATCTCACCATTTTGGGAGGGGCAGAGACACAAACTACTGGGGGAAATCTCCCCATTGTGGGAGGGGCAGAGACACAAACTACTGCAGGAAATCTCCCCATTGTGGGAGGGGCAGAGACACAAACTACTGCAGGAAATCTCCTCATTGTGGGAGGGGCAGAGACACAAACTACTAGGGGAAATCTCACCATTGTGGGAGGGGCAGAGACAAAAAAAACACTGGGGGGGGGGATCTCACCATTGTGGGAGGGGCAGAGATACAAACCAGGGGGGAGAAATCTCCCCATTGTGGGAGGGGAAGAGACACAAACTACTGAGGAGAAATCTCCCCATTGTGGGAGGGGCAGAGACACAAACCAGGGGGGAGAAATCTCCCCATTGTGGGAGGGGAAGAGACACAAACTACTGAGGAGAAATCTCCCCATTGTGGGAGGGGCAGAGACACAAACCACTGGGGGGAGGGATCTCCCCATTGTGGGAGGGGCAGAGACACAAACCACTGGGGGGAGGGATCTCCCCATTGTGGGAGGGGCAGAGACACAAACCACTGGGGGGAAATCTCCCCATTGTGGGAGGGGCAGAGACTATTACAGATGCTGTTTGTCACCAGTCATTCAATGGTTTGATAATTTTCTAACAGGCTGACCATATGGACCACTAAGATAAAACTAGGAACCACAAAAATGAGTGAGCTGGAAATGCCTACCGGCCTCTCACCAACACTGCAAAATAGAACATAAAGGGGGCGAAGTGACATGGTGGAGGTCCCGAGTCAAACCTCTAAGAAGCCAAGGCCAGGGGACGGAACTGGAGGACCCGCTGGCTGTACCAATATGGGAATTCTTGGCAATTTGGCTAGGGGCTGTGCCCACAACCTTTGGTCCTCACAACACATTTTGGGTATTGGGTAGAGTAGGAGCTCTTCCAACTCCCGCTATGGATGGTTCCTTGTAGGTCTATTGAAGGTCCAATACCATTGTGTTCCTTTAACTATTACTTGGATGGTTACATTATATTCTCAAATTGCCCACCATTTCTTAGCCGTGAGCCACAGATTAATACCGGATTACCGGATGGTGGTAAGATCTGTCACTTGAAAGTCATTCCCCAAGACGAAGCCTAGACTTTTTATCTATGGAGTCGTCCCGGGAAACTCAGAGACCGACGTTCCACCTCTACGTCTTCCCCGATGTCCTTTCCTTCACTGGAATATCTGAAATATGTCACAGCACTCAGCATTTTCCCAAGTCCCCGAGGTCCCCCTGCAGTCTTTTCACAGGGCCCCCGGTGTGAAATGAACCATGGGTGTTGCAACACAACCTCTTCTTTACATACTGATACAAGGTGATGGGAATATTAAGGGGCCACCTTGAATGGGAAAGGTCTTTACTGCACTACCAAGAAGCTACATACTCTGCAAGATGTGGCACAATACTGGAGAGGGAGGGGCAGAGATACAAACTACTGGGGGGAATCTCACCATTGTGGGAGGGGCAGAAACACAAACTACTGGGAGGAATCTCCCCATTGTGGGAGGGGCAGAGACACAAACTACTGGGAGGAATCTCACCATTGTGGGAGGGGCAGAGACACAAACTACTGGGAGGAATCTCACCATTGTGGGAGGGGCAGAGACACAAACTACTGCAGGGAAATCTCACCATTGTGGGTGGGGCAAAGACACAAAATACTGGGAGGAATCTCCATATTGTGGGAGGGGCAAAGACACAAAATACTGGGAGGAATCTCCCCATTGTGGGAGGGGCAAAGACACAAAATACTGGGAGGAATCTCCCCATTGTGGGAGGGGCAAAGACACAAAATACTGGAGAGAAATCTCCCAATTGTGGGAGGGGCAGAGACACAAACTACTGCAGGGAAATCTCCCCATTGTGGGAGGGGCAGAGACACAAACTACTGGGAGGAATCTCCCTATTGTGGGAGGGGCAGAGACACAAACTACTGGGAGGAATCTCCCTATTGTGGGAGGGGCAGAGACAAACTACTGGGGGGAATCTCCCCAATGTGGGAGGGGCAGAGACACAAACAACTAGCAGGAATCTCACCATTGTGGGAGGGGCAGACACAAACTACTGGGAGGAATCTCACCATTGTGGGAGGGGCAGACACAAACTACTGGGAGGAATCTCACCATTGTGGGAGGGGCAGAGACACAAACTACTGCAGGGAAATCTCACCATTGTGGGTGGGGCAAAGACACAAAATACTGGGAGGAATCTCCCTATTGTGGGAGGGGCAGAGACACAAACTACTGGAGAGAAATCTCCCAATTGTGGGAGGGGCAGAGACACAAACTACTGCAGGGAAATCTCCCCATTGTGGGAGGGGCAGAGACACAAACTACTGGGAGGAATCTCCCTATTGTGGGAGGGGCAGAGACACAAACTACTGGGAGGAATCTCCCTATTGTGGGAGGGGCAGAGACAAACTACTGGGGGGAATCTCCCCAATGTGGGAGGGGCAAAGACACAAAATACTGGGAGGAATCTCCCCAATGTGGGAGGGGCAAAGACACAAAATACTGGGAGGAATCTCCCCATTGTGGGAGGGGCAGAGACACAAACTACTGGGAGGAATCTCCCTATTGTGGGAGGGGCAGAGACAAACTACTGGGGGGAATCTCCCCAATGTGGGAGGGGCAAAGACACAAAATACTGTGAGGAATCTCCCCATTGTGGGAGAGGCAGAGACACAAACTACTGGGGGAAATCTCACCATTGTGGGAGGGGCAGAGACACAAACTACTGGGGGAAATCTCACCATTGTGGGAGGGGCAGAGACACAAACTACTAGGGGAACGCTCCTCATTGTGGGAGGGGCAGAGACACAAAATACTGGGATAATTTTATTGAATAAAGTCACTAATGTCAAGCTGAAACAGAAATATTGTTTCTACATGGAGATAATCTTTAAATAGGTGTAAACAATGAACCGTCTTCCTTCTCCGGGATTTTCGCTGATGATGGGTTGACTACAAACAATACTCACACCACACAATGCTCAGGATAACAGATCTGACATTCTGAAAGGGAAAATTCCCAGCGTGTGACGCCTCTCGTCCCCTATCTACAATATTCTATGAATTTCTAATTAAAAAATGCAAAATTCTTCCATCACAGTGACACCGCCATGCCTGGATTTAATTAAATCTGAGCATAAAATATATCAGTTTACAGCTGCGGAGAGAGCGATCGCTGTTCAGCGGGGTCTTTACAAAGAGACATACTCCCCCATAAGTCGGGCGCGGGTCCCGCTCTTTGTTAATGCGATTGTGTCTCACAGTGACATTGTCAGGCTGAACAAATGTCACCAGTCCATGTAGTTCAATTAAAATAAAATAAAATAAATGCATAAACCCTTATATGTGGTTTCCTGTCAGGTAAGGAATATGTGATAGATTAGGGTCACTCTGGGTGCAGAAACCCTATGTACAGTAAATGAGAGATGTTGGGGATGATAGGTATGAGGGATGATGGGGTAAGGTGTATGAGGGATGATGGGTGTTGGAGTGATGGGTATGAGCAATGATGGGGTGATATGAGGGATAATAGGGTGATTTCAATGCGGGATGATGGGTATGGGGGATGGTGGGTATGAGGGATAATAGGGTAACGGCTAAGCGGGACGATGGGTATGGGGGATGATGGAATGAATGCTATGCAAGATGATAGGTATGGGGAATGTTGGGGTGATCACTATGCAGGATGATGAGTATGAGGCATAATGGGGTAAATGTTAAGTGGGGTGATAGGGTGAATTCTATGTAGGATGATGGGTATGGGGGATAATGGGGTGATCACTATGCAGGATGATGGGTATGAGGGATGATGGGGTGAATGCTATGAGGGATGATGGGTATATGGGATAATAGAGTCATGGCTATGCAGGATAATGGGTTAATTGCTATGCGGAATGATGGGTATGAGGGATGATGGGAGTGATGGGGATGAGAGATTATGGGTATAAGGGATGATGAGTATGAGGGGGGATGATAGGGTGATGGGTAGATAGGAGAATGTGTATGAAGTGTGGTGAGTATGAGATATAATGTGTGTTGGGATGATGGGTACGGAGGCATGATGGTTACGAGGCATGATGGGTACGAGGCATGATGGGTACGAGGCATGTAGGATGAAGGGTATGTAGGATGAAGGGTATGCAGGATGAAGGGTATGCAGGATGAAGGGTATGCAGGATGATGAGTATAAGTCATGATGGGTACGGAGGCATGATGGGTACGGAGGCATGATGGGTACGGAGGCATGATGGGTACGAGGGATGATGGATGAAGGGTAGGAGGGATGATGGGTACGAGGGGATGATGGGTACGGAGGGATGATGGATACGGAGGGATGATGGGTACGGAGGGATGATGGGTACGGAGGGATGATGGGTACGGAGGGATGATGGGTACGGAGGGATGATGTCTACTGAGGGATGATGGGTACTGAGGGATGATGGGTACTGAGGGATGATGGGTACTGAGGGATGATGGGTACGGAGGGATGATGGGTACGGAGGGATGATGGGTACGGAGGGATGATGGGTACGGAGGCATGATGGGTACGGAGGCATGATGGGTACGGAGGCATGATGGGTACGGAGGCATGATGGGTACGGAGGCATGATGGATGAAGGGTACGAGGGATGATGGGTACGGAGGGATGATGGGTACGGAGGGATGATGGGTACGGAGGGATGATGGGTACGGAGGGATGATGGATGAAGGGTACGAGGGATGAAGGGTACGAGGGATGAAGGGTACGAGGGATGAAGGGTACGCGGGATGAAGGGTACGCGGGATGAAGGGTACGCGGGATGATGGATGAAGGGTATGTGGGATTCAGGGTACGAGGGATGATGGGTACGAGGGATGATGGATGAAGGGTACGAGGGATGATGGGTATGAAGGATGATGGATGAAGGGTATGTGGGATGAAGGTACGCGGGATGAAGGGTACGCGGGATGAAGGATGAAGGGTATGTGGGATGAAGGGTAGGAGGGATGATGGATGAAGGGTACGAGGGATGAAGGGTACTAGGGATGATGGGTACGGAGGGATGATGGGTACGGAGGGATGATGGGTACGGAGGGATGATGGGTACGAGGGATGATGGGTACGAGGGATGATGGGTACGAGGGATGATGGATGAAGGGTACAAGAGATGATGGGTACGCGGGATGAAGGGTACGAGGGATGAAGGGTATGAGGGACGATGAGTATAAGTCATGATGGGTACGAGGGATGATGGATGAAGGGTATGTGGGATGATGGATGAAGGGTATGTGGGATGAAGGGTACGAGGGATGATGGATGAAGGGTACGAGGGATGAAGGGTACGAGGGATGAAGGGTACGAGGGATGATGGGTACGAGGGATGATGGATGAAGGGTACAAGAGATGATGGGTACGCGGGATGAAGGGTACGAGGGATGAAGGGTATGAGGGATGATGAGTATAAGTCATGATGGGTACGAGGGATGATGGATGAAGGGTATGTGGGATGAAGGGTACGCGGGATGATGGATGAAGGGTATGTGGGATGAAGGGTACGAGGGATGATGGATGAAGGGTACGAGGGATGAAGGGTACGAGGGATGAAGGGTACGAGGGATGATGGGTACGGAGGGATGATGGGTACGGAGGGATGATGGGTACGGAGGGATGATGGGTACGGAGGGATGATGGGTACCAGGGATGATGGGTACGAGGGTTGATCGGTACGAGGGTTGATCGGTACGAGGGTTGATCGGTACGAGGGATGATGGATGAAGGGTACAAGAGATGATGGGTACGCGGGATGAAGGGTATGAGGGATGATGAGTATAAGTCATGATGGGTACGAGGGATGACGGGTACGAGGGATGACGGGTACGAGGGATGACGGGTACGAGGGATGACGGGTACGAGGGATGACGGGTACGAGGGATGGTTAAAACTATTCTGTGTCCCTCTTACAATTTTACTTCCTCGGACCAGGAAAACTGATGACTATCTGGGGGTGACCTTTATCTTGGAGTCTATGGAGCGCTCACCTCCTGCGGCGGCCATCATCCCAATAGGGAATCGCTCCTTTAAATTGTGCGTTGTCGATCGTGTGATGCACGGCGATGGCGTCTCTGTGTACGGGGAGACGCACAATGTCGCAGTTTGCTCAGTTTTTTCACAATAGATATAAAATCACAGTAAATGAGGTGCGCGGGGAACCATTTACCCAACGACCTTTCGCACTCGCAGACGCCGCGCGGCGTATGGATCCCTCTGTACCTGAACGCTGTACTGCTTCATTATACGGAAGAAACGAGCAACCCTTTACCATGGCAACCGAAACTAAATAAATGATAAATGGACTTGGCATGGCTGGCGTCGTATAGAAGAGCCTGAGAGAGCCGATGTCGTACCGCCGCCGTCCGCGCCATCCTCCTGCAAGATGGCCGGAGTGCAGCACGCAGTCCAGACAACGTATACACGGTGTGCACACGGGGCGCATGCATTATACATGAGAGAACGTATAAACATAACATGACCTGCGTGGTGGTAATACAGAGCCCTGATCACTGCCATACATTACACCGGAGGAGTCCGCATAGAAAAGACGATCTACATCCCATAATATATCATCCACATACTGACTGCAGACCCACCGCACAATGTATACAATGTATCAATGTGAGAGGATCACCGCGTGTCCTCTTCACTGTATAGATACGATGTACAGGGCTTTGAAAAAGTATTCATAAATACAGCTGTTCTGTGAAGCCCCTTGTATGGCGCCCCCTTTACTCTGATACCCCTAACTAAAATCTAGAGGATCCAATTGCCTTTGGAAGTCACCTAATTAGTAAATAGAGTCCACCTGTGTGTCATTTAATCCCAGTATAAATGCAGCTGTTCTGTGAAGCCCTCGGAGGTTTGTTAGAGAACCTTAGTGAGCAAACAGCATCATGAAGACCAAGGAACACACCAGGCAGGTCAGGGAAAAAGTTGTGGAGAAGTATAAAGCAGGGTTTGGTTATAATAAAATCTCCCGAGCTTTGAACATCTCACGGAGCTCTGTTCAATCCATCATCGGAAAATGGAAAGAGTATGGGCACAACCGCAAACCTACCAAGACATGGCCGTCCATATACAATGTATCGGTGGTAGAAGGTTGGGCAGTATATATATACAATGTATCGGTGGTAGAAGGTCGGGCAGTATATATACAATGTATCGGTGGTAGAAGGTCGGGCAGTATATATATATATATATACAATGTATCGGTGGTAGAAGGTTGGGCAGTATATATACAATGTATCAGTGGTAGGTCGGGCAGTATATATACAATGTATCGGTGGTAGAAGGTTGGGCAGTATATATATACAATGTATCGGTGGTAGAAGGTCGGGCAGTATATATACAATGTATCGGTGGTAGAAGGTCGGGCAGTATATATATATATATATATTAGAGGTCGACCGATATATCGGCCGATATTTGCCGTTTTTTAAATAATCGGCATCGGCCGATTTGTGCTGATAAAAAGCCGATTTAGAACTACAGCGGGACTTTGAAATGATTTCTGTATAGAATGGTCTAAGTTGACTGAGTGGTCATAGCAACCCTTTCCTCCTCTCTGGGCTGCCAAGAAAAGAACTAAATGATACAATGTTTACACTTGAATGAATTAAGTCATCTCTGTGTGTAGAAGTTCTCAGTTTAACCATTTAAAGACTAATTCTTTTCTGACACTTGTTGCTTACAAGTAAAAATCCTGTATTTTCTGCCAGAAAATCACTTAGACCTCCCCCAAAAATGATATATATTTTTTTAGCAGAGATCCTAGGGAATAAAATAGCGGTTGTTGCAATATTTTATGTCACACGGCATTTGCACAGAGGTCTTTCAAATGCATTTTTTGGGGAAAAAAATACACCATTTAAAAAATAAAAATAAAATAAAAACAGTAAACTTAGCCCATTTTTTTTTTTGTCCAAAAGTTTTGACTACCTGTTTTTATTTAATATATATATATTTTTTTTTATCTAAATCATACATACAAGTAAACTGATTGGAGGTTTGTTTTGTTTAATAAATGTTTAACTGTAAGAAATTTTCTGTATCACTTATGAAGACTGCTTTCACACTGGAGCGGGCAGGCGTTGATGGTAAAACGCAAGTTTTAGCGGCTCTTTACCATCATTTTAGCGGTGCTATTTGGCTGCTAGTGGGGCACATATAACCCAGCTAGCGGCCAAGGAAGAGGTTAAATGCGCCCATGAAGCACTGCTGCCAAATCGCATTGCATGCGCTTCGGCAGTGGTGCCCATTCATATCAATGGGCAGGAGTGGTGGAGGAGCGGTATACACCACTCCAAACGTGCTGCTCTGTCTTTCACACAGACTGCAGGGGAGCCATTTTGCAGGCACTTTACAGGCGCTATTTTTAGCCCAAAAGCGCCTTAAAACGCCACAGTGGGAAAGGTGTGTTAGATCAAGGGGGATTAAAAATAAATAAATAAATAAAATAAAATCGGCCTAACATATCGGCCCAAAAAAATCGGCATCATATATCAGCAATCGGCCGCCATGATTTCTAAATATCGGCATCGGCATCGGCCAGAGAAAAACCCATATCGGTCGACCTCTAATATATATACAATGTATCAGTGGTAGAAGGTTGGGCAGTATATATACAATGTATCAGTGGTAGGTCGGGCAGTATATATACAATGTATCAGTGGTAGAAGGTTGGGCTGTATATATACAATGTATCGGTGGTAGAAGGTCGGGCAGTATATATACAATGTATCAGTGGTAGGTCGGGCAGTATATATACAATGTATCAGTGGTAAGTCGGGCAGTATATATACAATGTATCAGTGGTAGGTTGGGCAGTATATATACAATGTATCAGTGGTAGGTCGGGCAGTATATATACAATGTATCGGTGGTAGAAGGTCGGGCAGTATATATACAATGTATCGGTGGTAGAAGGTCGGGCAGTATATATACAATGTATCAGTGGTAGAAGGTCGGGCAGTATATATACAATGTATCGGTGGTAGAAGGTTGGGCTGTATATATACAATGTATCGGTGGTAGAAGGTCGGGCAGTATATATACAATGTATCAGTGGTAGGTCGGGCAGTATATATACAATGTATCAGTGGTAAGTCGGGCAGTATATATACAATGTATCAGTGGTAGGTTGGGCAGTATATATACAATGTATCAGTGGTAGGTCGGGCAGTATATATACAATGTATCGGTGGTAGAAGGTCGGGCAGTATATATACAATGTATCGGTGGTAGAAGGTCGGGCAGTATATATACAATGTATCAGTGGTAGAAGGTCGGGCAGTATATATACAATGTATCAGTGGTAGAAGGTTGGGCAGTATATATACAATGTATCAGTGGTAGGTCGGGCAGTATATATACAATGTATCGGTGGTAGAAGGTTGGGCAGTATATATATACAATGTATCGGTGGTAGAAGGTCGGGCAGTATATATACAATGTATCGGTGGTAGAAGGTCGGGCAGTATATATACAATGTATCGGTGGTAGAAGGTCGGGCAGTATATATATACAATGTATCGGTGGTAGAAGGTCGGGCAGTATATATACAATGTATCGGTGGTAGAAGGTCGGGCAGTATATATATATATATATATACAATGTATCAGTGGTAGAAGGTTGGGCAGTATATATACAATGTATCAGTGGTAGGTCGGGCAGTATATATACAATGTATCGGTGGTAGAAGGTTGGGCAGTATATATACAATGTATCAGTGGTAGGTCGGGCAGTATATATACAATGTATCGGTGGTAGAAGGTTGGGCAGTATATATATACAATGTATCGGTGGTAGAAGGTCGGGCAGTATATATACAATGTATCGGTGGTAGAAGGTCGGGCAGTATATATACAATGTATCGGTGGTAGAAGGTCGGGCAGTATATATACAATGTATCGGTGGTAGAAGGTCGGGCAGTATATATATATATATATATATATACAATGTATCGGTGGTAGAAGGTCGGGCAGTATATATATACAATGTATCGGTGGTAGAAGGTCGGGCAGTATATATACAATGTATCGGTGGTAGAAGGTCAGGCAGTATATATACAATGTATCGGTGGTAGAAGGTCGGGCAGTATATATACAATGTATCGGTGGTAGAAGGTCGGGCAGTATATATACAATGTATCAGTGGTAGGTCGGGCAGTATATATACAATGTATCAGTGGTAGGTCGGGCAGTATATATACAATGTATCGGTGGTAGAAGGTCAGGCAGTATATATACAATGTATCAGTGGTAGAAGGTCGGGCAGTATATATACAATGTATCAGTGGTAGGTCGGGCAGTATATATACAATGTATCAGTGGTAGAAGGTCGGGCAGTATATATACAATGTATCAGTGGTAGGTCGGGCAGTATATATACAATGTATCAGTGGTAGAAGGTCGGGCAGTATATATACAATGTATCGGTGGTAGAAGGTCGGGCAGTATATATACAATGTATCAGTGGTAGAAGGTCGGGCAGTATATATACAATGTATCGGTGGTAGAAGGTCAGGCAGTATATATACAATGTATCAGTGGTAGAAGGTCGGGCAGTATATATACAATGTATCAGTGGTAGAAGGTCGGGCAGTATATATACAATGTATCGGTGGTAGAAGGTCGGGCAGTATATATACAATGTATCGGTGGTAGAAGGTCGGGCAGTATATATACAATGTATCAGTGGTAGGTCGGGCAGTATATATACAATGTATCAGTGGTAGGTCGGGCAGTATATATACAATGTATCGGTGGTAGAAGGTCAGGCAGTATATATACAATGTATCAGTGGTAGAAGGTCGGGCAGTATATATACAATGTATCAGTGGTAGGTCGGGCAGTATATATACAATGTATCAGTGGTAGAAGGTCGGGCAGTATATATACAATGTATCGGTGGTAGAAGGTCGGGCAGTATATATACAATGTATCAGTGGTAGAAGGTCGGGCAGTATATATACAATGTATCGGTGGTAGAAGGTCAGGCAGTATATATACAATGTATCGGTGGTAGAAGGTCAGGCAGTATATATACAATGTATCGGTGGTAGAAGGTCGGGCAGTATATATACAATGTATCAGTGGTAGAAGGTCGGGCAGTATATATACAATGTATCAGTGGTAGAAGGTCGGGCAGTATATATACAATGTATCAGTGGTAGAAGGTCGGGCAGTATATATACAAATGTATCAGTGGTAGAAGGTCGGGCAGTATATATATATATACAATGTATCAGTGGTAGAAGGTCGGGCAGTATATATACAATGTATCAGTGGTAGAAGGTCGGGCAGTATATATACAAATGTATCAGTGGTAGAAGGTCGGGCAGTATATATATATATACAATGTATCAGTGGTAGAAGGTCGGGCAGTATATATATATACAATGTATCGGTGGTAGAAGGTCGGGCAGTATATATATATATATACACAATGTATCGGTGATAGAAGGTCGGGCAGTATATATATATATACAATGTATCGGTGGTAGAAGGTCGGGCAGTATATATATATACAATGTATCGGTGGTAGAAGGTCGGGCAGTATATATATATATACACAATGTATCGGTGATAGAAGGTCGGGCAGTATACAGACAATAGTAGACATGTGGTATATCACACATTACATCCTACAGACGGATCCATATGCTGCAATAGCAACACAAACATCAATTTCGATCTGAGTGTAGTAAAATGCACATGGAGGGTGCGTCCCCCTTTATATACACACACAGTATATGGAGAGGGGGAGGGGGGAGATGACACCGAGACACACCATATATTCACCTAGAAACCTTCACACATAACACTGAGATATAAACAAGTATCACATAAACGTAAACACAAGAGTCACAATATACACAACACACACACAGAGCGCCTATCACACACCCCAACCTAGGAAAAAGGAGAATTATAATAATAACAATAATAATAATAATAATACACGGAGCACCTACATACACAATAATCCGACATGTATCCACAATATAGAGATCCCATACACTCCCACACACGGCTGTATGGTGGGGCCAGACATGACATGATATATATATATATATATATATATATATATATATATATATAGGGTGATGGGATTTCGGTGGTGATGAGGATTCAGGGGTGATGGGTCAGTGATGGGATTTCGGTGGCGATGAGGATTGGGGGTGATGGGTCAGTGATGGGATTTCGGTGGTGATGAGGATTCGGGGTGATGGGTCGATGATGGGGTGATGGGATTTCGGTGGCGATGAGGATTGGGGGTGATGGGTCAGTTATGGGATTTCCGTGGTGATGAGGATTCGGGGGTTATGGGTCGGTGATGAGATTTCAGTGGCGATAAGGATTCGGGGGATGATGGGTCAGTGATGGGATTTCGGTGACGATGAGGATTCAGGGGTGATGGGTCGGTGATGGGGTGATGTGATTTCGGTGGCAATGAGGATTGGGGGTGATGGGTCAGTGATGGAGTGATGGGATTTCGGTGGCGATGAGGATTCGGGGGTGATGGGTCAGTGATGGGATTTAGTTGGCGATGAGGATTCGGGGGGTGATGGGTCAGTGATGGGATTTTGGTGGCGATGAGAATTCAGGAGTGATGGGGTTGATGGGATTTCGGTGGCGATGAGGATTTGGGGGTGATGGGTTAGTGATGGGGTGATGAGATTTTGGGGGGTGATTGGATTTTAGGATAATGAGGTGTAGGGTGGTAATGAGTCAGTAATGGGGTGATGATTTTTTGGTGGCAATGAGGTGTGGGGTAATGATGGGGTTTAAAGAGGTGGTGGATCAGTGATGGGGTGATTGGATTTTGGTGGTAATGAAGTTTCGGGGGGGGGGGGTGATGGGATTATGGTAGTTATGAGGCTTTGGGAGGTGATGGAGCGATGGGCTTTTGGTGGTGATGAGGTTTTGGGGGTGATGAGGTTATGGGTCAGTGATGGGATTTTAGTGGTAATGAGGTTTGGGGAGGTGATGAAGTGATGGGATTTTGGTGGTGATGAGGATTTGGGAGGTGATGGGATTTTGGTGGTGATGGGGTTACAGGTCAGTGATGGAATTTTGGGAGGTGATGGAGCGATGGGCTTTTGGTGGTGATGAGGTTTTGGGTCAGTGATGGGATTTTGGTGGTAATGAGGTTTGGGGAGGTGATGAAGTGATGGGATTTTGGTGGTGATGAGGATTTGGGGAGTGATGGGGTTATGGGTCAGTGGTGGGATTTTGGTGGTGATGAGGTTTTGGGAGGTGATGGGATTTTGGTGGTCATGAGGTTTTGGGAGGTGATGGGATCTTGGGGGTGATGAGGTTATGGGTCAGTGATGGGATTTTGGTGGTGATGAGGTTTTGGGAGGTGATGGGATTTTGGTGGTGATGAGGTTTTGGGGGTGATGGGGTTATGGGTCAGTGGTGGGATTTTGGAGGTGATGGGATTTTGGTGGTGATGAGGTTTTGGGGGTGATGGGGTTATGGGTCAGTGGTGGGATTTTGGTGGTGATGAGGTTTTGGGAGGTGATGGGATTTTGGTGGTGATGAGGATTTGGGGAGTGATGGGGTTATGGGTCAGTGGTGGGATTTTGGTGGTGATGAGGTTTTGGGAGGTGATGGGATTTTGGTGGTCATGAGGTTTTGGGAGGTGATGGGATCTTGGGGGTGATGAGGTTATGGGTCAGTGAAGGGATTTTGGTGGTGATGAGGTTTTGGGAGGTGATGGGATTTTGGTGGTGATGAGGTTTTGGGGGCGATGGGGTTATGGGTCAGTGATGGGATTTTGGTGGTAATGAGGTTTGGGGAGGTGATGAAGTGATGGGATTTTGGTGGTTATGAGGTTTTGGGAGGTGATGGGATTTTGGTGGTAATGAGGATTTGGGGAGTGATGGGGTTATGGGTCAGTGGTGGGATTTTGGTGGTGATGGGATTTTGGGAGGTGATGTGATTTTGGTGGTGATGAGGTTTTGGGAGGTGATGGGATTTTGGGGGTGATGAGCTTTTGGGGGTGATGGGGTTATGGGTCAGTGATGGGGTGATGGGGATGAAAAGATTTGGGTGATATTGAAGTTTGGGTGACACGGCGCTTGAGTTGTTGGGGTGTTGAGGTAATGAGGGTTTTGGGGGTGATAGGGTGTTAGTGCATAGAGGTATTGGAATTATTGGGGTGTCAGTGGTAATGAGGTGACGGGGTGTTGGGGGTAATTTGTGTTGGTGGTAATGAGATGTTGGGTGGATGGAGTTTTGGCGGTGACGAGATGTTGGGGAATTGGGGTAATCAAGTGTTTGGAGATGATAACAAGTATTGGGGTGATGGGTGTGTGATTATAGAGATGCAGTTATGGTGTATTGGGGGTAATGTGTACAAGGCATGATGAGGACTTGGGGGTGATGAGTTGCTGGGTAATAGGGGTGATGGGTAAGAGGGGTGAGGGGTAAGAGGGGTGAGGGGTAAGAGGGGTGAGAGGGGTGATTGGTATGGGGGGGGTGATGTTATTGGTGTTGGGGAATGGGGGGTGATGGGTGTTGGAGGATGATGGGGTGATGGGTATGAGAGGAGATGGATAAGAGAGATGATTGGTGATGATGGATGTTGGAGTACTGTATGATGATAGATGATGGGGTGATGGATGATGTAGGCGATGTTGGGTGATGATGGGGTGATGATGGGGAATGATGAGGTGATGGGTGAGGATAGGGGATAATGGGGTGATGGATGTTAGGGGATGATGGGGGGTTATGGGTGAGGATGGGGTGATGGGTGATGGATGTTGGGTGATGGGGATGATGGGGGGTGAGGATGGGGAATGATGAGGTGATGTGGGGGGGGTGATGTTGAGGGATGATAGGATGATGGGTAAGGTTGGTGATGGATGTTGGGTGATGATGATGGGGTGATGTTGGGGGATGGGGTAATAGGTGAGGATGGGGTGATGATGGGGTGATGATGGGGTGAGGATGATGGGGTGAGGATGATGGGGTGAGGATGATGGGGTGAGGATGATGGGGTGAGGATGATGGGGTGAGGATGGGGGATGTCGGGTGATGATGGGGTGAGGATGGGGATGACGGGTGATGATGGGGGATGACGGGTGGTGATGGATGATGGGGGGATGGGGTGAGGATGGGGGGGATTATGGGTGATGGGGGGATGGCGGGTGATGATGGGTGATGGGGGGGTGATGGGGGGATGATGGGTGATGATGGGGTGAGGATGATGGGGTGAGGATGATGGGGTGAGGATGATGGGGTGGGGATGGGGTGATGATGGGGTGAGGATGATGGGGTGAGGATGATGGGGTGGTGATGGGGTGATGATGGGGTGATGATGATGGGGTGATGATGATGGGGTGATGATGATGGGGTGAGGATGGGGTGATGATGATGGGGTGAGGATGATGGGGCGATGGGTGGATGATGGGGTGATGGGTGGATGATGGGGTGATGGGTGGATGATGGGGTGATGATGGGTGATGGCGGGTGATGATGGGGTGAGGATGATGGGGTGATGATGGGTGATGATGGGGTGAGGATGGGGTGAGGATGGGGTGGTGATGGGGGGATGACGGGTGATGATGGGGTGAGGATGGCGTGAGGATGGCGTGATGATGGGGTGAGGATGGGGGGGGATGATGGGGTGAGGATGGGGGGTGATGATGGGGGGATGATGGGGGGATGATGGGGGGATGATGGGGGGATGATGGGGTGACGGGTGGTGATGGGGTGATGATGGGGGGATGATGGGTGATGACGGGTGATGACGGGGTGAGGATGGGGGGGGGATGATGGGGTGAGGATGATGGGGTGATGATGGGGGGATGATGGGGTGATGTTGGGGTGATGGGGGATGACGGGTGGTGATGGGGTGATGATGGGGTGAGGATGGGGTGATGATGGGGGGATGATGGGGTGATGATGGGGTGATGGGGGATGACGGGTGGTGATGGGGTGATGACGGGTGATGATGGGGTGAGGATGGCGTGATGATGGGGTGAGGATGGGGGGGATGATGGGGTGAGGATGATGGGGTGATGATGGGGGGATGATGGGGGGATGATGGGGGGATGGGGGATGACGGGTGGTGATGGGGTGATGATGGGTGATGATGGGGTGATGATGGGGTGATGATGGGTGATGACGGGTGATGACGGGGTGAGGATGGGGGGGGGATGATGGGGTGATGATGGGGTGATGATGGGGTGATGTTGGGGTGATGGGGGATGACGGGTGGTGATGGGGTGATGATGGGGTGAGGATGATGGGGTGATGATGGGTGATGATGGGGTGAGGATGATGGGGTGATGATGGGTGATGATGGGGTGAGGATGATGGGGTGATGACGGGGTGAGGATGGGTGATGATGGGGTGATGATGGGGGGATGATGGGGTGAGGATGATGGGGTGATGATGGGTGATGATGGGGTGAGGATGATGGGTGGTGATGGGGTGATGATGGGGTGAGGATGATGGGGTGATGATGGGGGGATGATGGGGGGGATGATGGGTGATGTTGGGGTGATGATGATGGGGTGATGATGATGGGGTGATGGGTGAGGATGGGGTGATGATGGGGGGATGATGGGGTGAGGATGATGGGGTGATGATGGGTGATGATGGGGTGAGGATGATGGGGTGATGATGGGGTGGTGATGGGGTAATGATGGGTGATGATGGGGTGAGGATGATGGGGGATGACGGGTGATGATGGGGTGAGGATGGGGGATGACGGGTGTAGTAGTACTCACTCCTCAGTAGCCCGAGCAGGGAGAGATGTAGTAGGAAGAAGGGGGCCGCCATCATCATCATCATCCTCATCCTCGGGGTGCTCACAGCCTCATGTCTCCGGTAGGTCCCCTTACACCCCCCGGTCCCCTCCCCGGCCCCGGTGTTCCGCCATCTGTCCGCTCTCCGAGGTGCTGAACCCTCCGCACGATCCCGGATCTCCCCTCGATATATCTCCGCCCCCCCCGGTGCTCTCCGCCCCGCTCTCTCGGTGTGTCAGGCGGAGGAATGGACGGTCGGGGATCCCCGGTGTCAGCCGTAGGAGGATGGAGAGTCAGTGCGCAGAATCCGGAGCCGGCCACCGGGGGAGCCCGAGAGAGAGAGGAGTGACGTCACTGGAAGACCCCCCTCCCCTCCCCCTTATCATCGAATGTCCCCCCTCCCAGGACTACTGAGATATATAATATAACCCCCCCCCCCCTCCATATCATCATATAATGACCCCCCCATCATCATATAACCCCCCCATCATCATATAACCCCCCCATCATTATATAATGACCCCCCAATCATCATATAACCCCCCATCATTATATAATGACCCCCCAATCATATAACCCCCCATCATTATATAATGACCCCCCCAATCATATAACCCCCATCATTATATAATGACCCCCCAATCATATAACCCCCCATCATTATATAATACCCCCAATCATCATATAACCCCCCATCATTATATAATGACCCCCCCAATCATCATATAACCCCCATAATTATATAATGACCCCCCCAATCATCATATAACCCCCCATCATTATATAATGACCCCCCCAATCATCATGTAACCCCCCATCATTATATAATGACCCCCCCAATCATATAACCCCCCATCATTATATAATGACCCCCCAATCATATAACCCCCCCATCATTATATAATGACCCCCCAATCATCATATAACCCCCATCATTATATAATGACCCCCCAATCATATAACCCCCCATCATTATATAATGACCCCCCAATCATCATGTAACCCCCATCATTATATAATGACCCCCCCATCATATAATTCCCCCCCATTATGTAATGACCCCCCCAATCATATAATTCCCCCCCCTCATTATGTAATGACCCCCCCCCCCTATCATATAATCTTATCATATAATTCTCCCTCCTCCATCATATATAACTCCCTCATTATATAATGACTCCCCCTCAACATATAATTTCCCCTCCCCCTCATCAGGTACAATATCTGACAAAAGTGAGTACACCCCTCGGTGACATTTCTTCTCCCTTTTCATGTGACAACACTGAAGAAATGACACTTGTCTACAATGTAAAGTAGTGAGTGTACAGCTTGTATAACAGTGTAAATTTCCTGTCCCCTCAAAATAACTCAACACACAGCCATTAATGTCTAAACCGCTGGCAACAAAAGTCAGTACACCCCTAAGTGAAAATGTCCAAATTGGGCCACAAAGTGTCAATATTTTGTGTGGCCGCCATTATTTTCCAGCACTGCCTTAACCCTCTTGGGCATGGAGGTCACCAGAGCTTCACAGGTCACCACTGGAGTCCTCTTCCCCTCCCCCATGATGACATCACAGAGCTGGTGGATGTTAGAGATCTTCCCCTCCTCCACCTTCCGTTTGAGGATGCCCCACAGATGATCAATAGGGTTTAAGTCTGGAGACATGCTTGACCAGTCCATCACCTTTACCCTCAGCTTCTTTAGCAAGGCAGTGGTTGGTGTTGGAGGTGTGTTTGGGGTGGTTATCATGTTGGAATACTGCCCTGCGGCCCAGTCTCTGAAGGGAGGGGATCATGCTCTGCTTCAGTATGTCACAGTACATGTTGGCATTCATGGTCCCCTCAATGATCTGTAGCCCCCCAGGGCCGGCAGCACTCATGCAGCCCCAGACCATGACACCCCCACCACCATGCCTGACTGTAGACAAGACACACTTGTCTTTGTCCTCCTCACCTGGTTGCCCCCACACACGCTTGTCACCATCTGACACCAAATACGTTTATCTTGGTCTCATCAGACCACAGGACGTGGTTCCAGTAATCCATCTCCTTAGTCTGCTTGTCTTCAACAAACTGTTTGCGGTCTTTTCTTGTGCATCATCTTTAGAAGAGGCTTCCTTCTGGGATGACAGCCATGCAGACCAATTTGATGCAGTGTGTGGCGTATGGTCTGAGCACTGACAGGCTGACCCCCCACCCCTACAACCTCTGCAGCAATGCTGGCAGCACTCATACGTCTATTTCCCAAAGACAACCTCTGGATATGACGCTGAGCACGTGACCTCAACTTCTTTGGTGGACCATGGCGAGGCCTGTTCTGAGGGGAACCTGTCCTGTTATACCGCTGTATGGTCTTGGCCACCGTGCTGCAGCTCAGTCTCAGGGTCTTGGCAATCTTCTTATAGCCTAGACCAGTGACGGAGAACCTCGGGGCACCCTCAGATGTTTTGGAACTACATTTCCCATGATGCTCCAGTACACTGCAGAGTGGATGAGCATCATGGGAAATGTAGTTCCAAAACATCTGAGGTGCCCCGAGGTTCTCCGTCACTGGCCTAGATCATCTTTATGTAGAGGAACAATTCTTACCTTCAGATCCGCAGAGAGTTCTTTGCCATGAGGTGCCATGTTGTACTTCACATTTATACTGGGATCACCCCCCCCCCCCCCCAGTCATTCCATTCCACTCTCTATACATTGTATCACATTCATACTGGGATGATAACACATTGATCTCAGGAATGTTGCTGATTGGTCCCCCAGTCCCCATTTATTGTCATGTCTTTGACTTCTGGGATGGGGGGGGGGGGGGGTATTAGGTCAAGCTGTGCTCCTGGTCGGGGGGGTTATTAGGTCAAGCTGTGCTCCTGGTCGGGGGTATTAGGTCAAGCTGTGCTCCTGTTCGGGGGGTATTAGATCAAGCTGTACTCCTGGTCAGGGGGGTATTAGATCAAGCTGTGCTCCTGATCAGGGGGGTATTAGGTCAAGCTGTGCTCCTGGTCGGGGGGGTATTAGGTCAAGCTGTGCTCCTGGTCGGGGGGGTATTAGATCAAGCTGTACTCCTGGTCGAGGGGGTATTAGGTCAAGCTGTGCTCCTGGTCGGGGGGGTATTAGGTCAAGCTGTGCTCCTGGTCGGGGGGGTATTAGATCAAGCTGTGCTCCTGTTCGGGGGGTATTAGATCAAGCTGTACTCCTGGTCAGGGGGGTATTAGATCAAGCTGTGCTCCTGATCAGGGGGGTATTAGGTCAAGCTGTGCTCCTGGTCGGGGGGTATTAGGTCAAGCTGTGCTCCTGGTCGAGGGGTATTAGGTCAAGCTGTGCTCCTGGTTGGGGGGGTATTAGATCAAGCTGTGCTCCTGGTCGGGGGGTATTAGGTCAAGCTTTTCTCCTGGTTGGGGGGTATTAGATCAAGCTGTGCTCCTGGTCGGGGGGGTATTAGGTCAAGCTGTGCTCCTGGTCGGGGGGTATTAGGTCAAGCTGTGCTCCTGGTCGGGGGTATTAGGTCAAGCTGTGCTCCTGGTCGGGGGTATTAGATCAAGCTGTGCTCCTGGTCGGGGGGGTATTAGGTCAAGCTGTGCTCCTGGTCGGGGGGTATTAGGTCAAGCTGTGCTCCTGGTCGGGGGTATTAGGTCAAGCTGTGCTCCTGGTCGGGGGTATTAGGTCAAGCTTTTCTCCTGGTTGGGGGGTATTAGATCAAGCTGTACTCCTGGTCGGGGGGGGGGTATTAGGTCAAGCTGTGCTCCTGGTCGGGGGGTATTAGGTCAAGCTGTGCTCCTGGTCGGGGGGGGTTATTAGGTCAAGCGGTGCTTCTGGTCGGGGGCTATTAGGTCAAGCTGTACTCCTGGTCGGGGGGGTATTAGGTCAAGCTGTGCTCCTGGTCGGGGGGGTATTAGGTCAAGCTGTGCTCCTGGTCGGGGGGTATTAGGTCAAGCTGTGCTCCTGGTCGGGGGGGTTATTAGGTCAAGCGGTGCTTCTGGTCGGGGGGTATTAGGTCAAGCTGTGCTCCTGGTCGGGGGGTATTAGGTCAAGCTGTGCTCCTGGTCGGGGGGGGTTATTAGGTCAAGCTGTACTCCTGGTCGGGGGCTATTAGGTCAAGCTGTACTCCTGGTCGGGGGCTATTAGGTCAAGCTGTGCTCCTGGTCGGGGGGGGTTATTAGGTCAAGCTGTGCTCCTGGTCGGGGGGTATTAGGTCAAGCTGTGCTCCTGGTCGGGGGGTATTAGGTCAAGCTGTGCTCCTGGTCGGGGGGGGGGGTTATTAGGTCAAGCGGTGCTTCTGGTCGGGGGCTATTAGGTCAAGCTGTACTCCTGGTCGGGGGGGTATTAGGTGAAGCTGTACTCCTGGTCGGGGGGGGGTATTAGGTCAAGCTGTGCTCCTGGTCGGGGGGGGGGGGGGTATTAGTTTAAGCTGTACTCCTGGTCGGGGGGGGAGGGGTCTTTTGTCTAATAAATAATGTCTGATGCGAAGATGTCAATAAAGTCTGATAATTGTGCCGTCCCGGTCGATGGGGGTGACAACACCTCCCCCCCCCCGCCCCCGAACATTAAACGCCCATCAATCACTCGCCGAGTATCGGCAATCGCCGGATCTGAGCGCAGGACATCCGTTGCGTCCGCACAAATCCAAATTGCTTCTTCTATTTAATTCTATTTTTTATTTTTTTTCGGCCGAGTCGGTTATCTGCGCCGCAGTCTGGAAACGCAACGGCATTAGAAGATCTAAGCGGCCGCGGCGAGATTTAATGAGAACATAAATAGCTTCTCTCGGTTCCCTGGCCTCAGAAAATCATTTGAAAGCTTTATCATAATTGGCCAGGATCGCTCGCGCAGAATTAGTTTTTCAGAAAAGAGCGCAAGACGGCGCTTTCAAGAGCTTTCCGAGGGCCCCGCAGCCTCCGCCGCCCATTAATTGAGCCCGGCGTCGGCGCACTTTGCTGGTGCCGGCCGGGGGGTGGGGGGGGCAAGTTGATTGGGTTTCTCCCCTCTGTTCTCCGAAGAGTTTAACAAGATGCAAGGAAAAATTCAATAAAAACAAAGACCTTATTTCAGCTTACTGGGGATTTTTTTTTTCTAAACCAAAAATTAAAAAAAAAAAAAACAATTTTGTAAAATATTATTTTTTTTTTTTTTTTTTTTTTACACAGAAAATGTATTTCTCCTTTTTTACTACATTAAAAAAAAAAAACGCTTTTGTAAATTATTAGCTGGTGACTTCTTTTTTTACACTAATAATTTCCAAAAAAAAAAAATTCAAAATACATTTTTATGAAGATAAACAAAACACTTATAAAGTATTAGCTGATTATTTACTTTATTTTTCACCAAAAAATCTATTTCTAATTTTTTTTTTTTATAAAGATAAACAAAACACTCGTAAAGTATTAGCTGATTATTTACTTTATTTTTCACCAAAAAATCTATTTCTAATTTTTTTTTTTTATAAAGATAAACAAAACACTCGTAAAGTATTAGCTGATTATTTACTTTATTTTTCACCAAAAAATCTATTTCTAATATTTTTTTTTATAAAGCTAAACAAAACACTCGTAAAGTATTAGCTGATTATTTACTTTATTTTTCACCAAAAAATCTATTTCTAATATTTTTTTTTATAAAGATAAACAAAACACTCGTAAAGTATTAGCTGATTATTTACTTTATTTTTCACCAAAAAAATCTATTTCTAATGTTTTTTTTCATAAAGATAAACAAAACACTCGTAAAGTATTAGCTGATTATTTACTTTATTTTTCATTAAAAAATCTATTTCTAATTTTTTTTCTAGACCAAAAACATTTATGCAAAATAGTAGCCAAGTACTTTTTTATTTTTAAACTGTATATTTTCCAAAAATACATTTCTTTACAAAAATACACTGTATTTTTTTGGCTTTTGTTGTTTACACCAAAATTACATTTCTCCCTTTTTCTACATAAAAAAAAAAAAAAACATTTCTTAAAAATTGTAGTTTACTATTTTTAAAAAAAAAAACACAAAAATAAATTTTCCTTTTATTTTCTTTCCTAAAAATACACTTATAAAGTAAAGTATTAGCTGATTATTTACTTTATTTTTCAATAAAAAATCTATTTCTAATTTTTTTTCTACACCAAAAACATTTATGCAAAATAGTAGCCAAGTACTTTTTTATTTTTAAACTGTATATTTTCCAAAAATACATTTCTTTACAAAAATACACTGTATTTTTTTGTTTTTATTTTTACACCAAAATTACATTTCTCCCTTTTTCTACATAAAAAAAAACACTTCTTAAAAATTGTAGTTTACTATTTTTAAAAAAAAAACGCAAAAATAAATTTTTCTTTTATTTTCTTTGCAAAAAATACACTTGTAAAGTATTAGCTGTTTAAGTTTTTATTTTTTAATTAAAAAAAAAAAACACTATTAGCTGATCACTTACACTTCTCTTTTTTTCTTCACCAAAAACATTTCTGAAATATAATAGCTGGATACTTTAAAAAAAAAAAAAAACATTTTTCAAAAAATACATAGCTTTACAAAAATACACTGATCACTTTTTTTTTACACGAAAAATAAATAAATTTCCCCTTTTCTACATAAAAAAAACACTTTTGGAAAAATAGTAGGTGACTATTTTTTTTTTATTATTACGTTTCCAAAAATACACTGATCACTTTTTTTTTACACGAAAAATAAATAAATTTCCCCTTTTCTACATAAAAAAAAACACTTTGGAAAAATAGTAGCTGACTATTTTTTTTTTTTATTATTATTATTACGTTTCCAAAAATACATTTTATTTTCTTCCCAAAAAATACACTTGTAAAGTATTAGCTCATTACTATTTTTTTTCTTAATTAAAAAAAACACTTCTGAAAATTAGTAGTTGACTTTTTTTTTAATAAAACATTTCCAAAAAATACATTTTCCTTTTATTTTCTTAAAAAAAAAAATACACTTGGAAAGTATTAGCTGATCGCTTACACAAAAAATACATTTCTCATTTTTTTTTTTCTACACCAAAAAAGCACTTCCGTAAAATAGTAGCTGACTACTTATTTTTTAAAACCAAAAACGATTTTTCTCCTTGGTTTCCTCTTTTCATGTTTTAAAAATATGACTCACATGCTGCATGTAAAAAAAAAAAAAGGCTTTATTTAAAAAAAAAAAAAAATGTAGTCGATAATTTATTATTTTACATCAAAAACTGCCAAAAATGGTGCAAAAAATGCTTCTTGGGCTCACATTATAGAAATAAGAAAGGGGGTCTATTTTTTTTTATTCTTATACTAAAAAATAAAATCAGAGTGCCCCTTTACATCAGGTGCCCAATCAGAGTCCCCCTTACAAAAGGGTGCCCATCAGAATCCCCCTTTACATCAGGTGTCCTATCAGAGTGCCCCCTTACATCAGGGTCCCCATCAGAGTGCCCCCTTACATCAGGGTCCCCATCAGAGTGCCCCCTTACATCAAGGTCCCCATCAGATGCCCCCTTACATCAGGGTCCCTATCAGAGTGCCCCCTTACATCAAGGTCCCCATCAGAGTGCCCCCTTACATCAGGTGCCCCATCAGAGTGCCCCCTTACATCAGATGTCCCCATCAGAGCCCCCCCTTACATCAGGGTCCCCATACAAGTGCCCCCTTACATCAGGGTCCCCATCAGAGCCCCCCTTACATCAGAGTACCCATCAGAGTGCCCCCTTACATCAGGGTCCCCATCAGAGTGCCCCCTTACATCGGATGCCCCATCAGAGTGCCCCTTACATCAGATGTACCCATCAGAGTGCCCCCTTACATCGGATGCCCCATTAAAGAGCCCCTTACATCAGATGTACCCATCAGAGTCCCCCCTTACATCAGCTGTCCTATCAGAGTGCCCCCTTACATCAGATGTTCCCATCAGAGTCCCCCCTTACATCAGGTGTTCCCATCAGAGTCCTTCCTTACATCAGGGTCCCCATATGATTGCCTCCTTACATCAGGGTCCCCATCAGAGCCCTCCCTTACATCAGGTGCCCAATCATAGTTCCCCTTTACATCAGGTGCCCCATCAGAGTGCCCCCTTACATCAGGTGCCCAATCCATGTGCCCCCTTACATCGGAGTCCCCATCAGAGTCCCCCCTTCCATCAGGTGTCCCCATCAGAGTGCCCATTTACATCAGGGTCTCCATCAGAGTGCCCCCTTACATCAGAGGTCCCCATCAGAGTCCCCCCTTACATCAGGGTCCCCATCAGAGTCCCCCTTACATCGGATGCCCCATCAGAGTCCTCCTTACATCAGGTGTCCCCATCAGAATGCCCCCTTACATCAGGGTCCCCATCAGAGTGCCCCCTTACATCGGATGCCCCATCAGAGTGCCCCCTTACATCAGATGTACCCATCAGAGTGCCCCCTTACATCAGATGTACCCATCAGAGTGCCCCCTTACATCAGATGTACCCATCAGAGTGCCCCCTTACATCAGGTGTTCCCATCAGAGTCCCCCCTTACATCAGGTGTTCCCATCAGAGTGCCCATTTACATCAGGGTCTCCATCAGAGTGCCCCCTTACATCAGATGTCCCCAACAGAGTCCCCCTTACATCAGGGTCCCCTTTAGAGTCCCCCTTACATCGGATGCCCCATCAGAGTCCTCCTTACATCAGGTGTCTCCATCAGAGTGCCCCCTTACATCAGGGTCCCCATCAGAGTGCCCCCTTACATCAGATGTCCCCATACGAGTGCCCCCTTACATCAGAGGTCCCCATCGGAGCCCCCCTTACATCAGGGTCCCCATCAGAGTGCCCCCTTACATCGGATGCCCCATCAGCGTGCCCCTTACATCAGATGTACCCATCAGAGTGCCCCCTTACATCAGATGTCCTATCAGAGTGTCCCCCTACATCAGGTGCCCAATCCACGTGCCCCCTTACATCGGAGTCCCCATCAGAGTCCCCCCTTCCATCAGGTGTCCCCATCAGAGTGCCCATTTACATCAGGGTCTCCATCAGAGTGCCCCCTTACATCAGAGGTCCCCATCAGAGTCCCCCCTTACATCAGGGTCCCCATCAGAGTCCCCCTTACATCGGATGCCCCATCAGAGTCCTCCTTACATCAGGTGTCCCCATCAGAATGCCCCCTTACATCAGGGTCCCCATCAGAGTGCCCCCTTACATCAGGGTCCCCATCAGAGTGCCCCCTTACATCAGGGTCCCCATCAGAGCCCCCCCTTACATCAGGTGCCCAATCATAGTGCCACTTTACATCAGGTGCCCCATCAGAGTGCCCCCTTACATCAGGTGCCCAATCCACGTGCCCCCTTACATCGGAGTCCCCATCAGAGTCCCCCCTTCCATCAGGTGTCCCCATCAGAGTGCCCATTTACATCAGGTTCTCCATCAGAGTGCCCCCTTACATCAGATGTCCCCATCAGAGTTCCCCCTTACATCAGGGTCCCCATCAGAGTCCCCCTTACATCGGATGCCCCATCAGAGTCCTCCTTACATTAGGTGCCCCATCAGAGTGCCCCCTTACATCAGGGTCCCCATCAGAGTGCCCCTTTACATCAGATGTCCCCATCAGAGTCATCCCTTACATCAGGGTCCCCATCAGAGTCCCCCTTACATCAGATGCCCCATCAGAGTCCCCCTTACATCAGTTGTGCCCATCAGATTGCCCCCTGACATCAGGTGGTCCCATCAGAGTCCCCCCTTACATCAGGTGTTCCCATCAGAATCCCCCCTTACATCGGGGTCCCCATATGATTGCCTCCTTACATCAGGGTCCCCATCAGAGTCCCCCCTTACATCAGGTGCCCCATCAGAGTGCCCCCTTACATCAGGTGCCCAATCCACGTGCCCCCTTACATCGGAGTCCCCATTAGAGTCCCCCCTTACATTAGGTGTCCTCATCAGAGTGCCCCTTTACATCAGGGTCCCCATCAGAGTCCCCCCTTACATCAGGGTCCCCCTTACATAAGGGTCCCATCAGAGTTCCCCTTTACATCAGGTGCCCCATCAGAGTGCCCCCTTACATCAGAGTCCCCATCAGAGTCCCCCCTTACATTAGGTGTCCTCATCAGAGTGCCCCTTTACATCAGGGTCCCCATCAGAGTCCCCCCTTACATCAGGGTCCCCCTTACCTAAGGGTCCCATCAGAGTTCCCCTTTACATGAGGGTCCCCCTTACAATAGGGTCCCCATCAGAGTCCTCCTTATATCGGATGCCCCATCAGAGTCCCCCTTACATCAGGATCCCCATCAGAGTGCCCCCTTACATCCTAGTAACCAATGACTGCTCAGCATCGGGGGTCCAGGCCTTGCAGACTGGCAGGCTGATGCTCAGGACAGGAGTCAGTCCCGGTCAGCCATTTCCTGACCACTGAGGGACACCAACCATATCCTGAGAAACAACAACCAATCAGATCTCTGTGTGTTCCCATCCCCCACCCCTCCCCCCCCCCCCCCACACACACACACACATCAGGCTCGTGGCAGACCGGAGATACGGGATACGGGTCCCTCACTGAGGTACCCGCCAAAAACACCCGCAGTTCCGGACCCCCGACAAGTCAGATAGAGCTGGCCTCATTTACTGGCTGAAAGACGTCCAACATCATCTGGTCTTTTCTCCCTAGTCTGGCTGTACATGGCCCCTCCCCCTTTCATTTTTTGGATTTTAGTCCTTGCAATCATGTTGTCATCACATGTGGGCGGTCTGCATGTAAATGTGGTCTTCCAAGGAACGCCCACTCCTCCAGACCAACACCCGCCCATCAAGGCTTGTTGATATTTGCATAACTCCTCCCACTGCTTGCATCAGGACTAAGCTGGGTGTTTCCATGAAGAGCGGTGATGTCATAGTGGCGGATCTGTTCCTCTGTATTCCTGCAGACCAGCCGGGACCGTCATGTTCTTATTCTGTATGTATGGACTCTGCACAGTACCACTTCTCTTGTCCTGTATGTCGGGTGTAATTCTCGGTATCTGTTCTTATTCTGTATGTATGGACTCTGCACAGTACTACTTCTCTTGTCCTGTATGTCGGGTGTAATTCTCGGTATCTCTTCTTATTCTGTATGTATGGACTCTGCACAGTACTACTTCTCTTGTCCTGTATGTCGGGTGTAATTCTCGGTATCTGTTCTTATTCTGTATGTATGGACTCTGCACAGTACTACTTCTCTTGTCCTGTATGTCGGGTGTAATTCTCGGTATCTGTTCTTATTCTGTATGTATGGACTCTGCACAGTACTACTTCTCTTGTCCTGTATGTCGGGTGTAATTCTCGGTATCTCTTCTTATTCTGTATGTATGGACTCTGCACAGTACTACTTCTCTTGTCCTGTATGTCGGGTGTAGATCTCGGTATCTCTTCTTATTCTGTATGTATGGACTCTGCACAGTACTACTTCTCTTGTCCTGTATGTCGGGTGTAATTCTCGGTATCTGTTCTTATTCTGTATGTATGGACTCTGCACAGTACTACTTCTCTTGTCCTGTATGTCGGGTGTAATTCTCGGTATCTCTTCTTATTCTGTATGTATGGACTCTGCACAGTACCACTTCTCTTGTCCTGTATGTCGGGTGTAATTCTCGGTATCTGTCCTTATTCTTTATGTGTGGACTCTGCACAGTACTACTTCTCTTGTCCTGTATGTCGGGTGTAATTCTCGGTATCTCTTCTTATTCTGTATGTATGGACTCTGCACAGTACTACTTCTCTTGTCCTGTATGTCGGGTGTAATTCTCGGTATCTGTTCTTATTCTGTATGTATGGACTCTGCACAGTACTACTTCTCTTGTCCTGTATGTCGGGTGTAATTCTCGGTATCTGTTCTTATTCTGTATGTATGGACTCTGCACAGTACTACTTCTCTTGTCCTGTATGTCGGGTGTAATTCTCGGTATCTGTTCTTATTCTGTATGTATGGACTCTGCACAGTACTACTTCTCTTGTCCTGTATGTCGGGTGTAATTCTCGGTATCTGTTCTTATTCTGTATGTATGGACTCTGCACAGTACTACTTCTCTTGTCCTGTATGTCGGGTGTGATTCTCGGTATCTGTTCTTATTCTGTATGTATGGACTCTGCACAGTACTACTTCTCTTGTCCTGTATGTCAGGTGTAATTCTCAGTATCTGTCCTTATTCTGTATGTATGGACTCTGCACAGTACCACTTCTCTTGTCCTGTATGTCGGGTGTGATTCTCGGTATCTGTTCTTATTCTGTATGTATGGACTCTGCACAGTACTACTTCTCTTGTCCTGTATGTCGGGTGTGATTCTCGGTATCTGTTCTTATTCTGTATGTATGGACTCTGCACAGTACTACTTCTCTTGTCCTGTATGTCGGGTGTAATTCTCGGTATCTCTTCTTATTCTGTATGTATGGACTCTGCACAGTACTACTTCTCTTGTCCTGTATGTCGGGTGTAATTCTCGGTATCTGATCTTATTCTGTATGTATGGACTCTGCACAGTACTACTTCTCTTGTCCTGTATGTCGGGTGTAATTCTCGGTATCTGTTCTTATTCTGTATGTATGGACTCTGCACAGTACTACTTCTCTTGTCCTGTATGTCGGGTGTAATTCTCGGTATCTCTTCTTATTCTGTATGTATGGACTCTGCACAGTACTACTTCTCTTGTCCTGTATGTCGGGTGTAATTCTCGGTATCTCTTCTTATTCTGTATGTATGGACTCTGCACAGTACTACTTCTCTTGTCCTGTATGTCGGGTGTAATTCTCGGTATCTGTTCTTATTCTGTATGTATGGACTCTGCACAGTACTACTTCTCTTGTCCTGTATGTCGGGTGTAATTCTCGGTATCTCTTCTTATTCTGTATGTATGGACTCTGCACAGTACTACTTCTCTTGTCCTGTATGTCGGGTGTAATTCTCGGTATCTGTTCTTATTCTGTATGTATGGACTCTGCACAGTACTACTTCTCTTGTCCTGTATGTCGGGTGTGATTCTCGGTATCTGTTCTTATTCTGTATGTATGGACTCTGCACAGTACTACTTCTCTTGTCCTGTATGTCGGGTGTAATTCTCGGTATCTGATCTTATTCTGTATGTATGGACTCTGCACAGTACTACTTCTCTTGTCCTGTATGTCGGGTGTAATTCTCGGTATCTGTTCTTATTCTGTATGTATGGACTCTGCACAGTACTACTTCTCGTGTCCTGTATGTCGGGTGTAATTCTCGGTATCTGTTCTTATTCTGTATGTATGGACTCTGCACAGTACTACTTCTCTTGTCCTGTATGTCGGGTGTAATTCTCGGTATCTGTCCTTATTCTTTATGTGTGGACTCTGCACAGTACTACTTCTCTTGTCCTGTATGTCGGGTGTAATTCTCGGTATCTCTTCTTATTCTGTATGTATGGACTCTGCACAGTACTACTTCTCTTGTCCTGTATGTCGGGTGTAATTCTCGGTATCTGTTCTTATTCTGTATGTATGGACTCTGCACAGTACTACTTCTCTTGTCCTGTATGTCGGGTGTAATTCTCGGTATCTGTTCTTATTCTGTATGTATGGACTCTGCACAGTACTACTTCTCTTGTCCTGTATGTCGGGTGTAATTCTCGGTATCTCTTCTTATTCTGTATGTATGGACTCTGCACAGTACTACTTCTCTTGTCCTGTATGTCGGGTGTAATTCTCGGTATCTGTTCTTATTCTGTATGTATGGACTCTGCACAGTACTACTTCTCTTGTCCTGTATGTCAGGTGTAATTCTCAGTATCTGTCCTTATTCTGTATGTATGGACTCTGCACAGTACCACTTCTCTTGTCCTGTATGTCGGGTGTGATTCTCGGTATCTGTTCTTATTCTGTATGTATGGACTCTGCACAGTACTACTTCTCTTGTCCTGTATGTCGGGTGTAATTCTCGGTATCTCTTCTTATTCTGTATGTATGGACTCTGCACAGTACTACTTCTCTTGTCCTGTATGTCGGGTGTAATTCTCGGTATCTGTTCTTATTCTGTATGTATGGACTCTGCACAGTACCACTTCTCTTGTCCTGTATGTCGGGTGTAATTCTCGGTATCTCTTCTTATTCTGTATGTATGGACTCTGCACAGTACCACTTCTCTTGTCCTGTATGTCGGGTGTAATTCTCGGTATCTGTTCTTATTCTGTATGTATGGACTCTGCACAGTACCACTTCTCTTGTCCTGTATGTCGGGTGTAATTCTCGGTATCTCTTCTTATTCTGTATGTATGGACTCTGCACAGTACTACTTCTCTTGTCCTGTATGTCGGGTGTAATTCTCGGTATCTGATCTTATTCTGTATGTATGGACTCTGCACAGTACTACTTCTCTTGTCCTGTATGTCGGGTGTAATTCTCGGTATCTCTTCTTATTCTGTATGTATGGACTCTGCACAGTACTACTTCTCTTGTCCTGTATGTCGGGTGTAATTCTCGGTATCTGTTCTTATTCTGTATGTATGGACTCTGCACAGTACTACTTCTCTTGTCCTGTATGTCAGGTGTAATTCTCGGTATCTCTTCTTATTCTGTATGTATGGGCTCTGCACAGTACTACTTCTCTTGTCCTGTATGTTGGGTGTAATTCTCGGTATCTCTTCTTATTCTGTATGTATGGACTCTGCACAGTACTACTTCTCTTGTCCTGTATGTCGGGTGTAATTCTCGGTATCTCTTCTTATTCTGTATGTATGGACTCTGCACAGTACTACTTCTCTTGTCCTGTATGTCGGGTGTAATTCTCGGTATCTCTTCTTATTCTGTATGTATGGACTCTGCACAGTACTACTTCTCTTGTCCTGTATGCCGGGTGTAGATCTCGGTATCTGTTCTTATTCTGTATGTACGGACTCTGCACAGTACTACTTCTCTTGTCCTGTATGTCGGGTGTAATTCTCGGTATCTGTTCTCCTTCCTCCGGTTTCCAGCCTTCACCTTGCTCTCTCACCTTTGTGGCGTGCAGTCACGTCGCTCTGACATGTTGCAGGCCCCGGGGGACTCCTCTGATCGTGTCAGACTGACCTGATTCCTCGCGGCGCTCCGTGCATCGCCTCTCGGAGGCCCCGCCCCCTCTCTAGTCACCTTGACGGAGGCTGAAGGTCAGAGAACGGCTCGCTGAGGATTCGCTGACCCCGGCCGCCTCCTCTCTCGGGGAATGTTCCTCCATCGCTGATGTGAATAATACATGGAGGGGGAGGGGGGCATTCAATAAATTTGAAGTTCCCAACCCCCCCCCCTCCCGATACATTTTTTATTTTCTCCTTATTTTGATTGGTTGAGAATCGGATGGATATAAAGTGAGTGGCGACTGCTGAGGAGCAACTGAGAGGAAACTGAATGATGGAGAAGAATAAAATGATACATTGTATGATTACAGACTGGAGTCCCCATATAACCGCATCACACTACGAGAGTGTTACTACACCGCACAGGGATGGAGGGAACCCCTCATAATGGGCACAGTGGGTGTACAGACCCGGGAACTCAGCACAGGGATGGAGGGAACCCCTCATAATGGGCACAGCGGGTGTACAGACCCGGGAACTCAGCACAGGGATGGTGGGAACCCCTCATAATGGGCACAGCGGGTGTACAGACCCGGGAACTCAGCACAGGGATGGTGGGAACCCCTCATAATGGGCACAGCGGGTGTACAGACCCGGGAACTCAGCACAGGGATGGTGGGAACCCCTCATAATGGGCCCAGCGGGCGTACAGACCCGGGAACTCAGCAGAGGGATATTGGGAACCCCTCATAATGGGCACAGCGGGTGTACAGACCCGGGAACTCAGCACAGGGATGGTGGGAACTCCTCATAATGGGCACAGCAGGTGTACAGACCCGGGAACTCAGCACAGGGATGGTGGGAACCCCTCATAATGGGCACAGCGGGTGTACAGACCCAGGAACTCAGCACAGGGATGGTGGGAACCCCTCATAATGGGCACAGCAGGTGTACAGACCCGGGAACTCAGCACAGGGATGGTGGGAACCCCTCATAATGAGCACAGCGGGTGTACAGATCCGGGAACTCGGCACAGGGATGGTGGGAACCCCTCATAATGGGCACAGCGGGTGTACAGACCCGGGAACTCAGCACAGGGATGGTGGGAACCCCTCATAATGGGCACAGCGGGTGTACAGACCCGGGAACTCAGCACAGGGATGGTGGGAACCCCTCATAATGAGCACAGCGGGTGTACAGATCCGGGAACTCAGCACAGGGATGGTGGGAACCCCTCATAATGGGCACAGCAGGTGTACAGACCCGGGAACTCGGCACAGGGATGGTGGGTGTTGAAAGTGATGGGACAGAGGATGGAGATGATGGGGACAGAGGATGGAGATGATGGGGACAGAGGATGGAGATGATGGGGACAGAGGATGAAGGTGATGATGGGGACAGAGGATGAAGGTGATGATGGGGACAGAGGATGGAGATGATGGGGACAGAGGATGGAGATGATGGGGACAGAGGATGGAGATGATGGGGACAGAGGATGGAGATGATGGGGACAGAGGTGAAGGTGATGGGGACAGAGTGTGGAGATTATGGGGACAGAGGATGGAGATGATGGGGACAGAGATGAAGGTGATGGGGACAGAGGATGAAGATGATGGGGACAGAGTGTGGAGATTATGGGGACAGAGGATGTAGATGATGGGGACAGAGGATGAAAGTGATGGGGACAGAGGATTGAGATGATGGGGACAGAGGATGAAGGTGATGATGACAAAGGATGGAGATGATGGGGACAGAGGATGAAGGTGATGGGGACAGAGGATTGAGATGATGGGGACAGAGGATGAAGGTGATGATGACAGAGGATGGAGATGATGAGGGCAGAGGATGAAGGTGATGATGACAGAGGATGGAGATGATGAGGACAGAGGATGGAGTTGATGAGGACAGAGGATGGAGATGATGGGAACAGAGGTGAAGGTGATGGGGGCAGAGGATGAAGGTGATGATGGGGACAGAGGATGAAGGTGATGATGGGGACAGAGGATGGAGATGATGGGGACAGAGGATGGAGATTATGGGGACAGAGGATGGAGATTATGGGGACAGAGGATGGAGATTATGGGGACAGAGGTGAAGGTGATGGGGGCAGAGGATTGAGGTGATGGGGACAGAGGATGAAGGTGATGGGGACAGAGGGTGGAGATGATGGGGACAGAGGATGGAGATGATGGGTGCAGAGGATGGAGATGATGGGACAGAGGATGGAGTTGATGGGTGCAGAGGATGGAGTTGATGGGGACAGAGGATGAAGGTGATGAGGACAGAGGATGGAGATGATGGGGACAGAGGATGAAGGTGATGGGTGCAGAGGATGGAGATGATGGGTGCAGAGGATGGAGATGATGGGTGCAGAGGATGGAGATGATGGGGACAGAGGATGAAGGTGATGAGGACAGAGGATGGAGATGATGAGGACAGAGGATGGAGATGATGGGGACAGAGGATGGAGATGATGGGGACAGAGGATGAAGGTGATGAGGACAGAGGATGGAGATGATGGGTGCAGAGGATGGAGATGATGGGGACAGAGGATGAAGGTGATGGGGACAGAGGGTGGAGATGATGGGGACAGAGGATGGAGATGATGGGTGCAGAGGATGGAGATGATGGGACAGAGGATGGAGTTGATGGGTGCAGAGGATGGAGTTGATGGGGACAGAGGATGAAGGTGATGAGGACAGAGGATGGAGATGATGGGGACAGAGGATGAAGGTGATGGGTGCAGAGGATGGAGATGATGGGTGCAGAGGATGGAGATGATGGGTGCAGAGGATGGAGATGATGGGGACAGAGGATGAAGGTGATGAGGACAGAGGATGGAGATGATGAGGACAGAGGATGGAGATGATGGTGACAGAGGATGGAGATGATGGGGACAGAGGATGAAGGTGATGAGGACAGAGGATGGAGATGATGGGTGCAGAGGATGGAGATGATGGGTGCAGAGGATGGAGATGATGGGGACAGAGGATGAAGGTGATGAGGACAGAGGATGGAGATGATGAGGACAGAGGATGGAGATGATGGGGACAGAGGATGGAGATGATGGGGACAGAGGATGAAGGTGATGAGGACAGAGGATGGAGATGATGGGTGCAGAGGATGGAGATGATGGGGACAGAGGATGAAGGTGATGGGGACAGAGGGTGGAGATGATGGGGACAGAGGATGGAGATGATGGGTGCAGAGGATGGAGATGATGGGACAGAGGATGGAGTTGATGGGTGCAGAGGATGGAGTTGATGGGGACAGAGGATGAAGGTGATGAGGACAGAGGATGGAGATGATGGGGACAGAGGATGAAGGTGATGGGTGCAGAGGATGGAGATGATGGGTGCAGAGGATGGAGATGATGGGTGCAGAGGATGGAGATGATGGGTGCAGAGGATGGAGATGATGGGGACAGAGGATGAAGGTGATGAGGACAGAGGATGGAGATGATGAGGACAGAGGATGGAGATGATGGGGACAGAGGATGGAGATGATGGGGACAGAGGATGAAGGTGATGAGGACAGAGGATGGAGATGATGGGTGCAGAGGATGGAGATGATGGGTGCAGATGATGGGTGGAGAGGATGGAGATGATGGGTGGAGAGGATGGAGATGATGGGTGGAGAGGATGGAGATGATGGGCGGAGAGGATGGAGATGATGGGTGGAGACGATGGAGATGATGGGTGGAGAGGATGGAGATGATGGGTGCAGAGGATGGAGATGATGGGTGGAGAGGATGGAGATGATGGGTGGAGAGGATGGAGATGATGGGTGGAGAGGATGGAGATGATGGGTGGAGAGGATGGAGATGATGGGTGGAGACGATGGAGATGATGGGTGGAGAGGATGGAGATGATGGGTGCAGAGGATGGAGATGATGGGTGGAGAGGATGGAGATGATGGGTGGAGAGGATGGAGATGATGGGTGGAGAGGATGGAGATGATGGGTGGAGAGGATGGAGATGATGGGCGGAGAGGATGGAGATGATGGGCGGAGAGGTAATGGCATGTCACATGTGGTGTATTAGTGGAAGTGGTTCTTGTCTCGGTGACCTTCATTAATAAGTAAGTTCTCTATAATGATCTCTGGGTACAGCTACTCCGGTGATGATCCTCCATCCTGACATCTCCGAGGACTGAGATCAGGAGTTCTATATTCCCGATCAATGTAAGTATTCCTTATCCCGAGCTGGAAGTATGGCTTAGAGATCCCCAACCGATCAATCACTAATATGGATCAATAAACATCAGGAAACACACAACCAATTGATTATGTTTTCCAATCAATACTGAAAAAAAAATCACTGTAACATTCATTCTGTCTAATTATCCATCCTTAATTTATTCCTTCCTTCTTTCTATCCATCCATCCAAAACTTCATCCTTCCTTTCTGCTTTCCTTCCTTCCTTCCATTCATCCATCTATAATGTATCTACGCATCCTTCCTTCTTTCCATCCATTGTCTCTATCTATCTATCTATCTATCTATCTATCTATCTATCTATCTATCTGTCTATCTATCTATCTATCTCCATCCTTCCTTCCTTTCTTTCCTTCCTTCCATCCATTTATCCTTCCATTCATCCATCCTTCATTTCTTCTATTCATCTTCCCCTCTTTCCTTCCATCCATCTATCCACCCATCTTTCCTTTTTTCCGTCTATCTGTCCATCCACCCATTCTTCCTTCCTTTCCTTCCTTCTTTCCATCCATCTCATCCATTCATCTCTCCTTCATTCCTTTCTTTCTTCCTTCCTCCCATCCATAATGCATTCATCCATCCTTCCTTCATTTCATCCATCCATCCTTTTTTCTTTCCATCCATCCTTCCTTCCTTTCTTTCCTTCCTTCCATCCTTCCCTCCCTTCCTTCTTTCCATCCATCCATTCATCTTTCCTTCATTAATTTCTTCCTTCCTTCCTTCCTCCCATCCATAATGTATCCACCCATCCTTCCTTCATTTCATCCATCCTTCCTTCCTTCCTTCCTTTATTTCCTTCCTTCCATCCATTTATCCTTCCATTCATCCATCCTTCATTTATTCCATTTATATTCCCCTCTTTCCTTCCATCCATCTATCCATCCATCTTTCCTTTTTTCCATCTGTCTGTCCATCCATCCATCCTTCCTTTCATCCTTCTCTTTCTTCCTTTCTTTCCTTCCTTCCCTTCCTTCCTTCTTTCCATCCATCCATTCATCTTCCCTTCATTCCTTTCTTTCTTCCTTCCTTCCTCCCATCCATAAGGTATTCATCCAGGCTTCCTTCATTTCATCCATCCATCCTTTCTTCTTTCCATCCATCCTTCCTTCCTTTCTTTCCTGCCTTCCATCCTTCCCTCCCTTCCTTCTTTCCATCCATCCATTCATCTTCCCTTCATTCCTTTCTTTCTTCCTTCCTTCCTCCCATCCATAATGTATTCATCCAGGCTTCCTTCATTTCATCCATCCATCCTTTTTTCTTTCCTTCTATCCATCCATCCTTCCTTCCTTTCTTTCCTTCATTCCATCCATTTATCCTTCCATCCATCCATCCATCCATCCATCCTTTCTTTTCTTTCCATCCATCCTTTTTTGCTTTCCATCCATCCTTCCTTCCTTTCTTTCCTTCATTCCATCCATCTTCCCCTCTTTCCTTCCATCCATCTATCCATCCACCTTTCCTTTTCTCCGTCTGTCTGCCATCCATCCATCCTTCCTTCCTTTCATCCTTCCTTTCTTCATTCCTTCCTTCCTTATTTTCTCTATCTTATCCATCCACCCCTACATGAAAGTCACAGAGTACCCGAGTCTTGTTGCTGCCCATGTGCGCCCCCTTGTGGTTGCTAGGCTAGACTTAACTAATAAAGTGCACCCTTAAGGTGCAGAGAATCCTGATCTCACCCCACACATTACAATCCGATTGTCCAATCTCCCTTAAATCTCTCAACAAGCAATTAGTGGAAGGGCCGGCCTGACTGATGGTAAGCGGATAGCATAGCTCAGTCCTCACATTACACGGTAGATCTAACGTTGGTTGTACAGAAATTGTATGGTCAGATTGCACCGTGTATGGTGAGCCTTAAACCGAAAACTCCAAATCGGAAAAAAATTACCCCCAGACCAGTCATTTATTCGAAATAGTTCACAAAGATTTCTGCCCATTGTTACCTGCTTCTGTTGTGTAGATACTGGCCAATCCCAGTGGCAGAACCCCAGGGGGGGGGGGGGGGTATACTGGGGGTAAATATGCTGTGATAAGTTTGAATCGGGCAGATTGGTGTGTTTTTGAAGCATCTTTTATTCCATAGATATTCGTGGAAACGCTTGATTGGTGCGTTTTTTGAGCATTTTAGTGCATTTTGTCAGGCATTTTTCTGCTCAAATGCAATAATTAAATTAAAAACCCCCAAATATTAACCTCCATCCCTAACCCTAACCCCGAATTCTAACCCCTAACGTCAACCCCTATCCGTAACCCCTAACCCTAATTTTGACATTTAACCCTAATCCTAACCCTAATATTGACCTCTAATCCTAACTCCTAACCCTAATATTAACCCCTATCCCTAATCCTAACCCCTAACCCTAATATTGACCTCTAACCCTAATCCTAACCCCTAACCCTAATATTGACCCCTAACCCTAACATGAACCCTCAACCCTAACATTAGCCCCTATCCCTAATCCTAACTCCTAAACCTAATATTGACCTCTAACCCTAATCCTAACCTCAACCTCTAATACTAGCCCCTAACCCTAATATTGACCCCTCACCCTAATCCTAACCCCTAACATTAACTCTTATCCCTAACCCCTAACATTGACCTTTAACCCTAATCCTAATCCTAATAATAATCCCTAAGCCTAACCCCTAACCCTTATATTGACCCCTAACTCTAACATTAACCCCTATCCCTAATCTCTAACCCTAATATTGACCCCTAACCCTAACCTGAACCCTTAACCCTAACAGTAACCCCTATCACTAATCCTAACTCCTAACCCTAATATTGACCTCTAACCCTAATCCTAACCCCAACCTCTAATATTAGCCCCTAATCCTAACCTTAATATTGTCCCCTAACCCTAATATTGATCCCTCACCCTAATCCTAACCCCTACCCCCTAAAATTAACTCCTATCCCTAACCCTAATAATAACCCCTAATCCTAACCTCCTAACCCTTATATTGACCCCTAACTCTAGAATTAACCCCTATCCCTAACCCTAATATTGACCTCTAATCCTAATCCTAACCCTTAACCCTAATACTGACCTCTAATCGTAACCCCTAACCCTAACATTGACCCCTAACCTGAACCCTTAACCCTAACAGTAACCCCTATCCCTAATCCTAACTCCTAACCCTAATATTGACCTCTAACCCTAATCCTAACCTCAATCTCTAAATATTAGCCCCTAATCCTAACCCTAATATTATCCCCTAACCCTAATATTGACCCCTCACCCTAATCCTAACCCCTATCCCTGACCCCTAAAATTAACTCCTATCCCTAACCCCTAACATTGACCTTTAACCCTAATCCCAACCCCCAATAATAACCCCTAATCCTAACCCTAATATTGACCCCTAACTCTAACAATAACCTCAACCCTAACATTAACCCCTATCCCTAATCCTAACCCTAATATTGACCTCTAATCCTAGTTCTAACCCCTAACCCTAATATTAGCCCCTATTCCTAACCCTAATATTAACCACCTCACCCTAATTCTAACCCCTAACATTAACCCCCATCCCTAACCCTAATATTGACCACTACCCCTAATAATAGCACTTTATTCTAAACTTAATATTGACCCCTAACCCTAATATTAGCCCCTAATCCTAACCCTAATAATGACCCCTAACCCTAATCTTGACTCCTTACCCTAAGATTGACCCCTGCCTCTAATATTGATTCCTAACCCTAATATTAACCCCTAATATGAACACCTAACCCTAATATTGACCCCCTCACCCTAATCCTAACCTCTAACATTTACCCCTATCCCTAACCTCTAACCCTAATATTGACCCCTGGCTCTAATATTAACCCCTAACCCTAATATTAACCTCAAACCCTAATATTAACCCCTAACCTTACAAAATACATACATAAAATTAAATAATAAATAAAAGAAATAAATCAACCCCTAACCATAAACCATAACCCCCTAACTCTTAGCCCCTTACAAAAAAAAATAAAAAAATAAAAAAATAAATTAATAATAAATAAAAGTGTTTGAAAAAGCCGAAATACCTAGCAACAAATGATGAAATACCTAGCAACAAATGATGAAATACCTAGCAACAAATGATGAAATACCTAGCAACAAATGATGAAATACCTAGCAACAAATGATGAAACAGATTTTAAAAAAACGTTTTAAAAAAACGCCATACAAAAAACGCTCAAAAACGCGCATACAAACACCCAAAAAAGGCCAAAAAAAAAAAAAAGAAAACACTCCAAAAACGTGCTGCTCAGGCGTGAACGCAGCCTTAGGCGCCCGCCTCGTGGCAAAGAACGCACGTTTTTGCCGCGCATTTTCGGAAACGAGCTGTGGAATTGCATCGTCATTAAGTGTTAACGGGACCCCAAGAGCCGGTAGCGGGCGCGGGCGCATTTTTATTATGCCACAAGAAAAAAAAAAAAAAAAAAACAGGACAAGCGCACCACAAAGCGCGGTTTAAAAAAAAAAAGAAAGTGCCACGCTCCGCTCCACAAAAAAAAGTATGAGTGCTTTTTTGGGGGCGTTTGCCACTCACAGGGCTGCGTCACGTGCGAATGCCACCCTGGGTGCGCCGTCTCACCGCTCGCTCGCGCCCACGCTCAATACCCCCCTCCCTCACCGCGAGAGCCCTTTGACCACCAATCAGCCTCTAACTGGCAGCTGATATGCCGTCCTCCTCCCGGGGGGGGGGTGAAGTACAGCCAGCCATCGAGATTAATTGCCCCCCCCCTCGTCACTCCGCAGCTGACAATCCAACTTAAAGAGCGCCGAAGCCTGATTGATGCCGCGGACGGCGGCGCTCGTCTCTCATGTCGACTTAACGAGGTCCCCGCTGCCTTAACGCTTTCCATCCGGGTCAGGTCCGGGAGAGCGGCCGGACTCGAATGACAAATGCGCCTTCAGAGCTCGCAGTTAATTAAGCTAATTGTATCTCCTGCCTAACGAGGGCAGCGGCTGCCCAGGCGTGACGGCGGCGATGGTTTTTTTTTTTTTTTTTTTTTCCATCAAAGCGATCGTTTCATCTGACGCCTCCATCTAAATGGGCCAAAAAAAAAAAACGGATACGGCGAGCGTGGGGGGCGGGGGGGGGGGGGAAAGGATCACGTGATAAGAATCGGTCAATCTGTCCGCAAAAATCAAGAATAAAGCGATTGTTTGTTTTTCATTGGTAAAGGGTTAAGACTGAACTCCGGGCAGATATAAAAGATCCGTCATCATTAATTCATTTCAAATACAAACCTTCCTGCGGTCTCTGAACAGCAGAACTCAGACTGGGGGAGGGAGAAGCAGCGCGAAGTTACCAATCGGTGCTCAGAATAAGCATGATGATAGGAGGAGAGAGCAAAGAGAGGAGCTCCTCGCTGTGCTGCTTTTCCTTTCACTGTTTCGCTCCTTTCACACCAGACTCAGAGGACACCTAGTGGCAGAAAAATAAGTACTGCAGGGGGGATGTCTAGCTGGAAGAAGAGAGGAGAGAATAGAGGGAGAGAGAGAAGATAGAATAGAGAGGAATAGAGGGATCAAGGATAGACAAAGAGAAAAATAGAGAGAAAGAAAGAAAAAGAAGAGAGGGGGAAATGGAGGGAGAGAAATAGAGGGACCAATAGACAGACAGAGAGAATGGAAATAGACAGAAGAAAGAAAGAAAGAAAGAATGAAAGAAAGAGAGAAACAAAGAGAGAAAGAAAGAAAGAAGAGAGGAGAAAATAGAGGGAGAGAAATAGAGGAACCAATAGACAGACAGAAGGAAGGGAAAGAGAGAGAGAAAGAAAGAAAAAGGAATGAAAGAAAGAGAGGATAAAACAGAGGGAGAGAAATAGAGGGACCGAGGATAGAAAGAGAGAAGAATAGAGAGGGAGAAGATAGAATAGAGGGAGAGAAATAGAGGGAAAAATAATAGAGAGGGAAAGAAAGAAAGAAAGAAAGAAAGAAAGAAAGAAAGAAAGAAAGAAAGAAAGAGAGGATAAAACAGAGGGGGAGAAATAGAAGGACCAATAGACAGACAGAAGGAAGGGAAAGAAAGAAAGAAATAGAGGAACCAAGGATAGAAATAGAGAAGAATAGAGAAATAGAGGGAAAAATAATATAGAGGGAAAGAAAGAAGAGAAGAGAAAATAGGCAGGAAGAAGGGAAAGAGAGATAAAAGAATGAATAGAGGGAGAGAAATAGAGGGAAAAATAATAGAGAGGGAAAGAAAGAAAGAAATAGAGGAGAAAATAGAGGGAGAGAAATAGAGGAGAAAATAGAGGGAGAGAAATAGAGGGACCAATAGACAGATAGAAAGAAGGGAAAGAGAGAGAGAGAGAAAGAAAGAAAGAAAGAAAGAAAGAAAGAAAGAAAGAAAGAAAGAAAGAAAAAAAAAGAATGAAAGAAAGAGAGGATAAAACAGAGGGAGAGAAATAGAGGGACCGAGGATAGAAAGAGAGAAGGATAGAGAGGGAGAAGATAGAATAGAGGGAGAGAAATAGAGGGAAAAATAATAGAGAGAGAAAGAAAGAAAGAAAGAAAGAAAGAAAGAAAGAAAGAAAGAAAGAAAGAAAGAAAGAAAGAAAGAGAAAGAAATAGAGGAACCAAGGATAGAAATAGAGAAGAATAGAGAAATAGAGGGAAAAATAATATAGAGGGAAAGAAAGAAAGAAGAGAAGAGAAAATAGGCAGGAAGAAGGAAAAGAGAGATAAAAGAATGAATAGAGGGAGAGAAATAGAGGGAAAGAAAGAAAGAAATAGAGGAGAAAAAAGAGAGCGGGAAATAGAGGGACCAATAGACAGATAGAAAGAAGGGAAAGAGAGAAAGAAAGAAAGAAGGAAAGAAAGAAAGAAAAAGAAAGAAAGAAAAAGGAATGAAAGAAAGAAAGAGAGGATAAAACAGAGGGAGAGAAATAGAGGGACCAATAGACAGATAGAAAGAAAGGAAAGAGAAAGAAAGAAAGAAAGAAAGAAAGAAAGAAAGAAAGAAAGAAAGAAAGAAAGAAAGGATAAAACAGAGGAAGAGAGGGACCAAGGATAGAAAATGAGAAGAATAGAGAAGGAGAAGATAGAATAGAGGGAGAGAAAAAGAGGGAAAAATAATATAGAGGGAAAGAAAGAAAGAAGAGAAGAGAAAGTAGGCAGGAAGAAGGGAAAGAGAGATAAAAGAATGAATAGAGGGAGAGAAATAGAGGGAAAATAATAGAGAGGGAAAGAAAGAAAGAAATAGAGGAGAAAATAGAGGGAGAGAAATAGAGGGAAAAATAATAGAGAGGGAAAGAAAGAAAGAAAGAAAGAAAGAAAGAGAGGATAAAACAGAGGGGGAGAAATAGAAGGACCAATAGACAGACAGAAGGAAGGGAAAGAAAGAAAGAAATAGAGGAACCAAGGATAGAAATAGAGAAGAATAGAGAAATAGAGGGAAAAATAATATAGAGGGAAAGAAAGAAGAGAAAATAGGCAGGAAGAAGGGAAAGAGAGATAAAAGAATGAATAGAGGGAGAGAAATAGAGGGAAAAATAATAGAGAGGGAAAGAAAGAAAGAAATAGAGGAGAAAATAGAGGGAGAGAAATAGAGGGACCAATAGACAGATAGAAAGAAGGGAAAGAGAGAGAGAGAGAAAGAAAGAAAGAAAGAAAGAAAGAAAGAAAGAAAGAAAAAAAAAGAATGAAAGAAAGAGAGGATAAAACAGAGGGAGAGAAATAGAGGGACCAAGGATAGAAAGAGAGAAGAATAGAGAGGGAGAAGATAGAATAGAGGGAGAGAAATAGAGGGAAAAATAATAGAGAGGGAAAGAAAGAAAGAAAGAAAGAAAGAAAGAAAGAAAGAAAGAAAGAAAGAAAGAGAGGATAAAACAGAGGGGGAGAAATAGAAGGACCAATAGACAGACAGAAGGAAGGGAAAGAAAGAAAGAAATAGAGGAACCAAGGATAGAAATAGAGAAGAATAGAGAAATAGAGGGAAAAATAATATAGAGGGAAAGAAAGAAGAGAAAATAGGCAGGAAGAAGGGAAAGAGAGATAAAAGAATGAATAGAGGGAGAGAAATAGAGGGAAAAATAATAGAGAGGGAAAGAAAGAAAGAAATAGAGGAGAAAATAGAGGGAGAGAAATAGAGGGACCAATAGACAGATAGAAAGAAGGGAAAGAGAGAGAGAGAGAAAGAAAGAAAGAAAGAAAGAAAGAAAGAAAAAAAAAGAATGAAAGAAAGAGAGGATAAAACAGAGGGAGAGAAATAGAGGGACCAAGGATAGAAAGAGAGAAGAATAGAGAGGGAGAAGATAGAATAGAGGGAGAGAAATAGAGGGAAAAATAATAGAGAGAGAAAGAAAGAAAGAAAGAAAGAAAGAAAGAAAGAAAGAAAGAAAGAAAGAAAGAGAAAGAAATAGAGGAACCAAGGATAGAAATAGAGAAGAATAGAGAAATAGAGGGAAAAATAATATAGAGGGAAAGAAAGAAAGAAGAGAAGAGAAAATAGGCAGGAAGAAGGAAAAGAGAGATAAAAGAATGAATAGAGGGAGAGAAATAGAGGGAAAGAAAGAAAGAAATAGAGGAGAAAAAAGAGAGCGGGAAATAGAGGGACCAATAGACAGATAGAAAGAAGGGAAAGAGAGAAAGAAAGAAAGAAAGAAAGAAAGAAAGAAAGAAAGAAAGAAAGAAAGAAAGAAAGAAAAAGAAAGAAAGAAAAAGGAATGAAAGAAAGAAAGAGAGGATAAAACAGAGGGAGAGAAATAGAGGGACCAATAGACAGATAGAAAGAAAGGAAAGAGAAAGAAAGAAAGAAAGAAAGAAAGAAAGAAAGAAAGAAAGAAAGAAAGAAAGAAAGAAAGAAAGAAAGGATAAAACAGAGGAAGAGAGGGACCAAGGATAGAAAATGAGAAGAATAGAGAAGGAGAAGATAGAATAGAGGGAGAGAAAAAGAGGGAAAAATAATATAGAGGGAAAGAAAGAAAGAAGAGAAGAGAAAATAGGCAGGAAGAAGGGAAAGAGAGATAAAAGAATGAATAGAGGGAGAGAAATAGAGGGAAAATAATAGAGAGGGAAAGAAAGAAAGAAATAGAGGAGAAAATAGAGGGAGAGAAATAGAGGGACCAATAGACAGACAGAAGGAAGGGAAAGAAAGAAAGAAATAGAGGAACCAAGGATAGAAATAGAGAAGAATAGAGAAATAGAGGGAAAAATAATATAGAGGGAAAGAAAGAAGAGAAGAGAAAATAGGCAGGAAGAAGGGAAAGAGAGATAAAAGAATGAATAGAGGGAGAGAAATAGAGGGAAAAATAATAGAGAGGGAAAGAAAGAAAGAAATAGAGGAGAAAATAGAGGGAAAGAAATAGAGGAGAAAATAGAGGGAGAGAAATAGAGGGACCAATAGACAGATAGAAAGAAGGGAAAGAGAGAGAGAGAGAAAGAAAGAAAGAAAGAAAGAAAGAAAGAAAGAAAGAAAAAAAAGAATGAAAGAAAGAGAGGATAAAACAGAGGGAGAGAAATAGAGGGACCGAGGATAGAAAGAGAGAAGAATAGAGAGGGAGAAGATAGAATAGAGGGAGAGAAATAGAGGGAAAAATAATAGAGAGAGAAAGAAAGAAAGAAAGAAAGAAAGAAAGAAAGAAAGAGAAAGAAATAGAGGAAGCAAGGATAGAAATAGAGAAGAATAGAGAAATAGAGGGAAAAATAATATAGAGGGAAAGAAAGAAAGAAGAGAAGAGAAAATAGGCAGGAAGAAGGAAAAGAGAGATAAAAGAATGAATAGAGGGAGAGAAATAGAGGGAAAGAAAGAAAGAAATAGAGGAGAAAAAAGAGAGCGGGAAATAGAGGGACCAATAGACAGATAGAAAGAAGGGAAAGAGAGAAAGAAAGAAAGAAAGAAAGAAAGAAAGAAAGAAAGAAAGAAAGAAAGAAAGAGAATGAAAGAAAGAAAGAAAAAGAAAGAAAGAAAAAGGAATGAAAGAAAGAAAGAGAGGATAAAACAGAGGGAGAGAAATAGAGGGACCAATAGACAGATAGAAAGAAAGGAAAGAGAAAGAAAGAAAGAAAGAAAGAAAGAAAGAAAGAAAGAAAGAAAGAAAGAAAGAAAGAAAGAAAGGATAAAACAGAGGAAGAGAGGGACCAAGGATAGAAAATGAGAAGAATAGAGAAGGAGAAGATAGAATAGAGGGAGAGAAAAAGAGGGAAAATAATATAGAGGGAAAGAAAGAAAGAAGAGAAGAGAAAGTAGGCAGGAAGAAGGGAAAGAGAGATAAAAGAATGAATAGAGGGAGAGAAATAGAGGGAAAATAATAGAGAGGGAAAGAAAGAAAGAAATAGAGGAGAAAATAGAGGGAGAGAAATAGAGAGACCAATAGACAGATAGAAAGAAAGGAAAGAGAGAGAAAGAAAGAAAGAAAGAAAGAGAGAGAGAAAGAAAGAAAGAAAGAGAAAAAGGAATGAAAGAAAGAGAGGATAAAACAGAGGGAGAGAAATAGAGGGACCAAGGATAGAAAGAGAGAAGTATAGAGAGGGAGAAGCTAGAATAGAGGAAGAGAAATAGAGGGAAAAATAATAGAGAGGGAAAGAAAGAAAGAGAGAAAGAAGAGAGGAGAAAATAAATAGAAAGAATGGAAAGAGGGGAAGAGAGAGAGAAAGGAGAGAGAGAGATCATCTGATGAGAATCTGTCAATCTGCCTGCAAAATCAAGAATAAATCGAACGGATTTGGATGGATCGGTAAAGGGTTAAAGCTGAACTCCGGGCAGATATAAAAGATCCATAATCATTAAATAATTTCAAATAAAAAACCTTCCTGCAGGCTTTGTACAGCACAGCTCAGACTGGGGGAGGTAGAAGCAGCACAAAGGAACCAATCGGTTGATGTGCTGACATAGAGCATGATGATAGGAGGAGAGAGCAAAGAGAGGAGCTCATCACTGTGCTGCTTCTCCTTTCACTGTTCACACCAGACTGAGGACATCTAGTGGCAGAAAATAAGTACTGCGGGGGATCTCTAGATTGAAGAATAGGGAGAAAGCAAGAGAAGGAAAGAGGAGAGGGGAGAGAGAGAAAATAGAGGGAGAACAAGATAAATAATAGGCGGAGAGAGAGAGGGGAGGAGAGAGGAAAGAGAGGGGGAGTAGAGAGAGATAGGGGAGAGAGGGGGGAGGAAAGAGAGAGGAGAGAGAGAAGGGGGGAGGAGAGAGAGAATAAAAAGAGAAGAGAGAGGGGAAGAGAGAAGAGAGAGGAGGGAGGAAAGAGAGAGGAGAGAGAGAATGGAAAGAGAAGAGAGAGTGGAAGAGAGAAGAGAGAGGAGGGAGGAGAGAGAGAGAATAGAAAGAGAAGAGAGAGGGAGAGAGAGAAGAGAGAGGAGGGGGGAAAGAGAGAGAAGAGAGAGAATAGAAAGAAAAGAGAGAGGGGGAGAGAGACTAGAGAGAGGAGAGGAGGGAGGAGAGAGAGAGAGAATATAGAAAGAGAAGAGAGAGGGGGGAGGAGAGAGAGAATAGAAAGAGAAGAGAGAGGGGAGAGAGAAAAGAGAGGAGGGAGGAGAGAGAGGAAATATAGAAAAAGAAGAGAGAGGGGGGAGGAGAGAGAGAGAAAATAATAAGAGAAGAGAGAGGGGGGGAGAGATAGAGGAGAGAGAAGAGAGGGGGAATGGAAAGAGAAGAGAGAGGAGGGAGGAGAGAGATAATAGAAAGAGAAGAGAGAGGGGGAGAGAGAAGAGAGAGGAGGGAGGAAAGAGAGAGGAGAGAGAGAATAGAAAGAAAAGAGAGAGGGGAGAGAGACTAGAGAGAGGAGGGAGGAGAGAGAGAGAATATAGAAAGAGAAGAGAGAGGGGGGAGGAGAGAGATAATAGAAAGAGAAGAGAGAGGGGGAGAGAGAAGAGGGAGGAGAGAGATAATAGAAAGAGAAGAGAGAGGGGGAGACAGAAGAGAGAGGAGGGAGGAAAGAGAGAGTAGAGAGAGAATAGAAAGAGAAGAGAGAGAAAAGAGAGGAGGGAGGAGAGAGAGAGAATATAGAAAAAGAAGAGAGAGGGGGGAGGAGAGAGAGAGGAGAGAGAGAGAAAATAGTAAGAGAAGAGAGAGGGGACAGAGATAGAGGAGAGAGAAGAGAGGGGGAGGAGAGAGAGGGGGAATGGAAAGAGAAGAGAGGGAGAGAAAATAGAAAGAGAAGAGAGGGGGAGGAGAGAGAGAGAATAGAAGGAGAAGAGAGAGAGGAAATATGAAGAGAAGAGAGATGGGGTAGGGGAGAGAGAGTAGAGAGAGAAAAGAAAGAGAAGAGAAAGGGGGAGAGAGAATAGAGAGGAGGGAGGAAAGAGAGAGGAGAGAGAGAATAGAAAGAGAAGAGAAAGGGGAGAGAGAAGAGAGAGAGGAGGGAGGAGAGAGAGACAATATAGAAAAAGAAGAGGGGGGAGAGAGGTAGAGGAGAGAGAAGAGAGGGGGAATGGAAAGAGAAGAGAGGAAATAGAAAGAGAAGAGAGAGAGAAAATAGGAAGAGAAGAGAGAGGGGGGGTGGGAGATAATAGAGAGAAAGAGAATAGAGAGTAGCGAAGGAACTATAATAGAAAGGAAGAGAGTGAATAGAAAGAATAGAAACATAGAATAGAAAGAGTGCAAATAGAGTAAGAGAGAGAGAGCAAGAAATAATAGAGAGAGAGAAGGAATAGAACGAGAGAAATAATTAATAGAGAATAAAAAGAAAGAGAAAGAAAGAAAATGAAAAATAAAGAAGAGAGCAGGGAGGGAGAAAGGATAGAAGGAGAGAGAAGAGAGAGTGCGAGGAAGAGAGGGAGACGTCTCCCGGTGATCTAGCAGTCCCATCTATATAGACAGGTAGAGATCTCTGCCCTCTATAGAGACGTCTCGTGCTGGTGGTGGGACATTGTGACGGAGAGGTAGAGACTCTGTACAGACAGATTTGGAAGACGTAGAAGTATAGAAAAGTGACGACAGAAAAAGACTGAGTAGTCCATCGAGTCTGCCCATTTCTTTATTTTTTTTTTCTGTTACTTTTATTGTCTGACTATAGATCTATGTTTGTCCCAAGCATGTATGAGGCCATTTACTGTTGAATGTCTCGCTACCTCGGCTGGTAGTTTATTCCACGCATCAACTACCCTTTCAGTGAAATAATACTTTCTAATATTGGTTTTGAACTTTCCTCCAGTTAGTTCCCCGGTGTTCTTGTTTTTGGTTTCATATTGAACAAAAAAACTGCCCTCCTGAACCTTATTCACCCCCTGGAGGTATTTAAAGGCTTCAATCACGCCTCCACCTTTCCCTTCTTTCCTCCAGACTGTACATATTAAGTTCCTGAAGTCGTTCTCGATATCTTTTACCCCCCCCCACACTTGTCACCATTTTTGTTACCCATCTCTGGACTCGTTCTACCTGATCAATGACTTTCTGGAAGTGAGGTCTCCAGAACTGGACATAGCATTCTAAATGAGGTCTCGCTAAAGACCCTTATGGAGGAATTAGGACCTTTTCCTCTCCTGGAGACAATAGAGAAACCTCTCTTTCTGGTAATGAGAGGGTCCGGGACACTCTCCAGAAGATAGAGTCCCTGTCCTCTCACAGACGTGACACCCCCTTCATAGGGCAGATGTGACACCCCCTTCATAGGGCAGACGTGACACCCCCTTCATAGGGCAGACGTGACACCCCCTTCATAGGGCAGACGTGACACCCCCTTCATAGGGCAGATGTGACACCCCCTTCATAGGGCAGATGTGACACCCCCTTCATAGGGCAGATGTGACACCCCCACATAGGGCAGACGTGACACCCCCTTCATAGGGCAGACGTGACACCCCCTTCATAGGGCAGATGTGACACCCCCTTCATAGGGCAGACGTGACACCCCCTTCATAGGGCAGACGTGACACCCCCTTCATAGGGCAGATGTGACACCCCCTTCATAGGGCAGACGTGACACCCCCTTCATAGGGCAGACGTGACACCCCCTTCATAGGGCAGACGTGACACCCCCTTCATAGGGCAGACGTGACACCCCCTTCATAGGGCAGACGTGACACACCATCATAGGGCGGAGCTCCTGAGGAATTCTCAGAAATGGAGCTGGGCAGTCTAAACAGATTTCATGAGATGCACTTTTCAGCCTTTTTTTTTTCCAGAGAGAGACAAACAAGCGTCCGCCTCCCATTGAACCATGAAGGAAATGGACTTCCTTCCCCTGGGAGAGCCTGTTTTGTACTGAGCCCTGGCTGAGTGTGAATTGTAATCACACAAATATCTGTTTTTCTGAGCTGCCAGTCCGGCTATTGTTCGCCTCTCTCAAAGTTGACAGCCTGGAGACCCGTTCCTCACTCTCCAAATCCGTCTTCTGGGGACTGCTGGAGTACGGCTTACCAAGGGAGTCCTCTAAACCTCCAGGCAGGAGCACCTCATGAGCAGCTGAAGACCATCACCGAGACCACAGGAGACACGTTGAGACTGGGTCACCGTTGGCTGGGTCTCCTTGGTCAAGAGCCAACGGAGAGCCCATAAGTCTTGCCACACCCTTCCAAACCCTCCAAAGACCCACGAAAGAACTCAAAATACGCCCCGTGTGGGAAATCCTGGGTTTACCCCTCGTTTGGACGACCAGGCTGGGACAGCCGCCTTCTTCGAGAGCTCCTGACCCCACCTCAAAAATAAACCAAGAGACGCTGGCAGCGGTGGGGCCCTCAGAGGCGGAGATCGGTCACTGGATCCTGGGGACCCCCGGATAGTGCCGACCAGTGACTTGGGGCCCCAGCGGCCCTTGGCCTTGTGGAACATTAATTTTTCGTCTGGCAGCCGCCGTCATGGCCAAGTGGTTTAAGGAGCTCCCATTGTCACTGAAGAATGTCTCAGACAGAGCCAAGCCTGGGCTCCCGGGGGCCAAAACCCTCCCTAAACTTGGAGGCTCTCATAAGAACTCCAGCCCCGAGTCCTCTGGTTCTTCGGTGAAGAACCGCAAGAACTCATCATCGGATGGACAGGGCAAAAGCGTGAAGGAGAGCCGCCTGTCCAGGGAGAGTCTCCAGAGCCTTCTGGCGGGCAAAAGCCGGAAAAACTCCAGGGACGAGATTGGCGCATTACGGGCCGCCAAGGGCCACAACACCTATATCAACCGCCTTATTAAGGTGGACCCCAGCCTGCAGGAGAAGGATGGAAGGAATTTCCAAGAGGTCAACGAGCAGGGCCAAGAGCCGGAGAAGGGGATCAAAGAGGAAAAAGTAAGTATATGGTTTGAGGGGCAAGAGGACCTGTTGAGGTCATCTTCAGGATCTGGCTTTAACGGGAGTGTTTTCCAAGCTTAGAAATAAAAACTGAGTATCCATTGGGGTCCTCCATGAGATTTCCCCTAATTATTGATCAGAAATTATGTTTGATCCCATACCTATTGGGGTCCTCCATGAGATTTACCGATTATTGATACTTTATTTCCAGTTATTAAATGGTTGGATACAAAGTATCAATAGCCACCAATCAGAAATTGTGTTTGATCCAATACCCATTGGGGTCCTCCATGAGATTTCCCCTGATTATTGATCAGAATTTATGTTTGATCCCATACCCATTGGGGTCCTCCATGAGATTTACCGATTATTGATACTTTCTTTCCAGTTATTAAATGGTTGGATACAAAGTATCAATAGCCACCAATCAGAAATTGTGTTTGATCCAATACCCATTGGGGTCCTCCATGAGATTTCCCCTGATTATTGATCAGAATTTATGTTTGATCCCATACCCATTGGGGTCCTCCATGAGATTTACCGATTATTGATACTTTCTTTCCAGTTATTAAATGGTTGGATACAAAGTATCAATAGCCAACAATCAGAAATTGTGTTTGATCCAATACCCATTGGGGTCCTCCATGAGATTTCCCCTGATTATTGATCAGAATGTATGTTTGATCCCATACCCATTGGGGTCCTCCATGAGATTTACCGATTATTGATACTTTCTTTCCAGTTATTAAATGGTTGGATACAAAGTATCAATAGCCACCAATCAGAAATTGTGTTTGATCCAATACCCATTGGGGTCCTCCATGAGATTTCCCCTGATTATTGATCAGAATGTATGTTTGATCCCATACCCATTGGGGTCCTCCATGAGATTTACCGATTATTGATACTTTCTTTCCAGTTATTAAATGGTTGGATACAAAGTATCAATAGCCACCAATCAGAAATTGTGTTTGATCCAATACCCATTGGGGTCCTCCATGAGATTTCCCCTGATTATTGATCAGAATGTATGTTTGATCCCATACCCATTGGGGTCCTCCATGATATTTACCGATTATTGATACTTTCTTTCCAGTTATTAAATGGTTGGATACAAAGTATCAATATCCTCCAGGTCATCTTCAGGATCTGGCTTTAACGGGAGTGTTTTCCAAGCTTAGAAATACAGTTTACTTCTTTGTTTTGTATATAGAGTTGGGGCAGCAGCCATATATAGAAACGACACCCCTAGTGGTCAGACCAAGTTTACTTTTGAGGGAGGAGCCTAATATTTATATTTTTTCTAGCTTTAAATGTGGGTATCAAATTCTGGTCCAGAGGTACCCCCAGAATTAAAGAGGACCCGTCATGTGCCCTCTTGTGTTTTCGGGTCGGTTCGCCGGGGGGGAGGGGGCAATAGACAATGCATTTCACCACTTTGCACCGCTGAGCAATTTCCGCGGCCACATCATTTTGCCTCTTGTGATCTCTTTTCTGTTCTCCACCAGATCATCATCATAGAGGACTATGTCGACCCTTACGACGCCAAGCGCACCAAAGTCCAGCGCGACGCAGAGAGGGTCGGAGAAAACGACGGCTACATGGAACCGTACGACGCACAGCAGATGATAACTGGTGAGTGTGGACCACCTGCGTTCCCGTTTCCGCCATTTTTGTGTCTGTCTCTTCTTTTGCGCAATTTTGTGACAGCCACCATCCCATCGTCTCTCTCCCTTCCCGGGATGCCAAGTTCCATCAGCAGAGGAAAATAATCAGAATTTCAGGAAGGAAACCTTCCTGGACTTGTATTAACCCCTTCGTGGACCGCAGCCTACGGGACTATTGTCGAAGCGCTGTACCAATATAACGCTGATTCCCATGTCATACTGGGGGTGGGGTGGGGGGGTACAAGGTTGAGGTTGAAGTTCGTGACCTTCCAGTTGGAGCTGTGACTATGTGCCCTGTTCCCAAACCGAGTTCCTTATCTCACGCTGCAGCAGGAAGCGCAAGTTCCTGTCTCCCCCCCCTCCATTTTGTATCTGGGAATGGACTCACCAGGCTGAGGGACATTTAGTTGAGGTTCCATTACTCAGCCGTGCAGTCCCTGACGCCGGACGAAATAACGGCAGCCAAGTCCTTTCAGATTTTTTGGGGTTTGTGGCGGCATGCTGGGGCTTCTAGTCACCTTAAAAATTGGTTTTGCGTTGGTTAGGGTTAGACTAAGACCCATCAAGTCCTACCAGTCCTAAGATAAGGCCATGATCTATGTTGGGGGTCACAATCGTTATTTGGTTCAATCGCTCTTTTGGCGACTTTTTTTCTGTCCCCTCCTGGCACATGACCATCGGGCTTTTTTGTTATTATGTTTTTTGAAAAAAAAAAGTTAACATAACTACTCGGTGCTCTCACACTTAGTTCGGTGTTTATCAATAACTGATCGCGTTACTTCAAAAGTCATCTTCCGTTAGATCAGAAATTGCGTTTGATTCAATTCCCGTCTCTATGAGACCTCCCTGACTATTGATACTTTGTATCTAGTCATAAAATGATTGGGCACAAAGCGGCTTTAGCCACCAATCAGAAACTGCATTTGATCCAATAATCATTGGGGTCTTCCATGAGATTTCCCTTGATAATTGATCAGAAATAATGTATGATCCAATACCCATTGGGGTCCTCCATGAGATTTTCCCTGATGATTGATCAGAAATGATGTTTGATCCAATACCCGTTGGGGTCCTCCATGAGATTTTCCCTGATGATTGATCAGAAATGATGTTTGATCCAATACCCGTTGGGGTCCTCCATGAGACCTCCCCTGATTATTGATACTTTGTATTCAGTTATCAAATGATTGGAGACAAAGTATCAATAGCCACCAAGCAGAAATTACGTTTGATCCAATACCCTTTGGGGTCCTCCATGAAATTTCCCCTGATTATTGATCAGAAAGTATGCTTGATCCAATACGCATTGGGGTCCTCCATGAGATTTCCCCTGATTATTGATACTTTGTATGCAGTTATCAAATGGATGGGTACAAAGTATCAATAGCCACCAATCAGAAATTGTCTTTGATCCAATACCCATTGGGGTCCTCCATGAGATTTCCCCTGATTATTGATCAGAAATTATGTTTGGTCCCATACCCATTGGGGTCCTCCATGACATTTCCCTTGATAATTGATCAGAAATTATGTTTGATTCAATACCCATTGGGGTTCTCCATGAGATTTCCCCTGATTATTGATACTTTGTATCCAGTTATCAAACGGTTGGATGCTAATCCACCAATTGGGGTTCTCCATGAGATTTCCCCTGATTATTGATACTTTGTATCCAATTATCAAATGGCTGCATACCAATCCAATAATCAGAAACTGCATTAGATCCAATACCCATTGGGGTCCTCCATGACATTTCCCCTGATTATTGATACTTTGTATGCAGTTATCAAATGATTGGAGACAAAGTATCAATAGCCACCAAGCAGAAATTGTGTTTGATCCAAAACACATTGGGGTCCTCCATGACATTTCCCCTGATAATTGATCAGAAATAGTGTATGATCCAATACCCATTGGGGTCCTCCATGACACCTCCCCTGATTATTGATACTTTGTATTCAGTTATCAAATGATTGGAGACAAAGTATCAATAGCCACCAAGCAGAAATTACGTTTGATCCAATACCCTTTGGGGTCCTCCATGAGATTTCCCCTGATTATTGATCAGAAATTATGCTTGATCCCATACCCATTGGGGTCCTCTATGAGATTTCTTCTGATGATTGATCAGAAATTATGTTTGATCCAATACGCATTGGGGTCCTCCATGAGATTTCCCCTGATTATTGATACTTTGTATGCAGTTATCAAATGGATGGGTACAAAGTATCAATAGCCACCAATCAGAAATTGTCTTTGATCCAATACCCATTGGGGTTCTCCATGAGATTTCCCCTGATTATTGATACTTTGTATCCAATTATCAAATGATTGGAGACAAAGTATCAATAGCCACCAAGCAGAAATTACGTTTGATCCAATACCCTTTGGGGTCCTCCATGAGATTTCCCCTGATTATTGATCAGAAATTATGTTTGGTCCCATACCCATTGGGGTTCTCCATAACATTTCCCTTGATAATTGATCAGAAATTATGTTTGATCCAATACCCATTGGGGTTCTCCATGAGATTTCCCCTGATTATTGATACTTTGTATCCAATTATCAAATGGTTGGATACCAATCCACTAATCAGAAACTGCATTAGATCCAATACCCATTGGGGTCCTCCATGAGATTTCCCCTGATTATTGATCAGAAATTATGTTTGGTCCCATACCCATTGGGGTCCTCCATGAGATTTCCCCTGATTATTGATCAGAAATTATGTTTGATCCAATACGCATTGGGGTCCTCCATGAGATTTCCCCTGATTATTGATACTTTGTATCCAGTTATCAAATGGATGGGTACAAAGTATCAATAGCCACCAATCAGAAATTGTCTTTGATCCAATACCCATTGGGGTCCTTCATGAGATTTCCCCTGATTATTGATACTTTGTATCCAGTTAGAAAACGGTTGGATGCTAATCCACCAATTGGGGTTCTCCATGAGATTTCCCCTGATTATTGATACTTTGTATCCAATTATAAAATGGCTGGATACCAATCCACCAATAAGAAACTGCATTAGATTCAATACCCATTGTGTTCCTCCATGAGATTTCCCCTGATTATTGATCAGAAATGATGTTAGATCCAATACCCATTGGGGTCCTCCATGAGATTTCCCCTGATTATTGATCAGAAATGATGTTTGATCCAATACCCGTTGGGGTCCTCCATGAGATTTCCCCTGATTATTGATCAGAAATGATGTTTGATCCAATACCCATTGGGGTCCTCCATGAGATTTCCCCTGATTATTGATCAGAAATGATGTTAGATCCAATACCCATTGGGGTCCTCCATGAGATTTCCCCTGATTATTGATCAGAAATGATGTTTGATACAATATCCATTGGGGTCCTCCATGAGATTTGCCCTGATTATTGATCAGCAATGATGTTTGATCCAATACCCATTGTGTTCCTCCATGAGATGACCCCTGATTATTGATCAGAAATTATGTTTGATCCAATACCCATTGGGGTCCTCCATGAGATGACCCCTGATTATTGATCAGAAATTATGTTTGATCCAATACCCATTGGGGTCCTCCATGAGGCTGCGTTCACACTGCAGACGGATGCGGCTGACAGCCTGGATTTAGACCTGGAACGGACCAGAAGACGCACGTGGCTCCTGTGCAATTTCGCTCCGCTCCAGAGATATGTCAACAGGCTCCATAGAGAGCCGATCACAATCTCCTGTCATGCGAATTCAATGTGGAAAAACTCCACATCCAATTCGCACTGGTGTGAATCCAGCCTTAGATTTCCCCTGATTATTGATCAGAAATTATGTTTGATCCAATACCCATTGGGGTCCTCCATGAGATTTCCCCTGATTATTGATACTTTGTATCCAGTCATGAAATGGTTGAATACAATGTATCAATAGCCAACAATCAGAAATTCCATTCGATCCAATACCCATTGGGGTCCTCCATTAATATCTCCCTGACTATTGATCCTTGTTATTCAGTTATTAAATGGTTGGATACAAAGTATCAATAGCCACCAAAAAGAAACTGTGTTTGATCCAATACCCATTGGGGTCCTCCATGAGATTTCCCCTGATTATTGATCAGAAATTATGTTTGATCCCATACCCACTGGGGTCCTCCATGAGATTTCCCCTGATTATTGATACTTTGTATCCAGTCATCAAATGGATGGGTACAAATTATCAATAGCCACCAATCAGAAATTGTCTTTGATCCAATACCCATTGGGGTCCTCCATGATATTTCCCCTGATTATTTTAGCAGAAATTTTATTCGATCCAAAACCCATTGGGGTCCTTCATGAGGTTTCTCTGTATTTTTGATACTTTGTGTTTTGTCATCAAATGTTTGGATACAAAGTATCAGAAGACACCAGGCAGAAATTGCCTTTGATCCAATATCCATTGGGGTCTTCCATGAGATTTCCCCTGATTATTGATACTTTGTATCCAGTCATCAAATGATTGGATACAAAGTATCAATAGCCACCAAAAAGAAACTGTTTGATCCAATACCCATTTGGGTCCTCCATGAAATTTCCCCTGATTATTGATCAGAAATTATGTTTGATCCAATACCCACTGGGGTCCTCCATGAGATTTCCCCTGATTATTGATACTTTGTATCCAGTTATCAAATGGATGGGTACAAAGTATCAATAGCCACCAAAAAGAAACTGTGTTTGATCCAATACCCATTGGGGTCCTCCATGAGATTTCCCCTGATTATTGATCAGAAATTATGTTTGATCCAATACCTATTGGGGACCTCCATGAGATTTCCCCTGATTATTGATCAGAAATTATGTTTGATCCAATACCTATTGGGGACCTCCATGAGATTTCCCCTGATTATTGATCAGAAATTATGTTTGATCCAATACCCACTGGGGTCCTCCATGAGACCTCCCCTGATTATTGATACTTTGTATCCAGTTATCAAACGGTTGGGTACAAAGTATCAATAGCCAGCAATCAGAAATTGTGTTTGATTCAATACCCATTGGGTTCCCCCATTGAGATCTCCCTGCTTATTGATACTTTGTATCCAGTCATCAAATGGTTGGATACAAAGTTTCAAAAGCCACCAATCAGAAAAGACATTTGATCCAATATGCATTGGGCTCCTCCTTCAGATCTCATCTGGTTTGGTATACTTTGTATCCGGTCATCAAATGATAAGATACAAAGTATCAATAGCCACCAATCAAAAATTGCCTTTCATCCAATACCCATTGGGGTCCTCCATAAGATTTCCCCTGATTATTGATACTTTGTATCCAGTCATCAAATGCTAGAAGCAGGGCCAGGACAAGGGGTGGGCAGGAGGGGGGCGGCTGTCCTGGGTGCAATGGTTTACTGTAGGGATGGGGGGAGCCTTCCTTCGGTTACAAGGGTGACAGGAGTAATGACAGCGGCAGTGATTTTGCAAGCAATACACAGGATCCCTTAAGCTAGCTCATCATGAACGGGGGGGGGTGGGGGGGTGCAGTTTGGCATCTTTGCCCTGGGCGCTGGGTGACCATGTCCCGGCACTGGCTAGGAAAGATCTTTTGGAAGACGTTACAGGTGGAATAGCGAGGTCTGGGGGTGGAGGAACTTGACTGGACTGACCTCAATCCTTTGGAATGAATTAGAGCGGAGACTGCGAGCCAGGCCTTCTCGTCCAACATCAGTGCCTGACCTCACAAACGCTCTTCTGGAAGAATGGGCAAACGTTCCCATAGACACCCAGAAGAGTTGAAGCTGTTATAGCTGCAAAGGGGGGGGGGGGGGGCAACTCAATATTGACCCCTACGGAGGAAGACTGGGATGCCATTAAAGTTCATGTGCGTGTAAAGGCGGGTGTCCCAATACTTTTGGTAATGTAGTGTAGCTGTGAATCTAGGTTTAAATAAGAGCACCTGAAAATCGCACATAAACATGCGTTTGTTTTTTTTTTTGTTTTTTGTTTTCAGATGGGCTCATTTAAAGCCTATGGTGGACCAACAAAAATGTGCACATCTGCCCCCTGCTGGTGTACTTTTTCCAGCTCCAGGCGACCAATACTCAGGTGTGCCCGGGCCTAATAAGTGGATGTCATGCTGATCCCTTGGCTTCCTTCTGAAAAAATGACCGTAATGATGATCTCTTGACTTCCTTCTGACGATTCCCAGTTTATGGCTTTCATGCTGATCCCTTGGCTTCCATCTTGGCTCATTAAAGCCTATGGTGGACCAAAAAAAATGTGCACATCTGCCCCCTGCTGGTGTACTTTTTCCAGCTCCAAGCGACCAACACTCGGGTGTGCCCAGGCCTAATAAGTAGATGTCATGCTGATCCCTTGGCTTCCATCTTGGCTCATTAAAGCCTATGGTGGACCAAAAAAAAATGTGCACATCTGCCCCCTGCTGGTGTACTTTTTCCAGCTCCAAGCGACCAATACTCGGGTGTGCCCGGGCCTAATAAGTGGATGTCATGCTGATCCCTTGGCTTCCTTCTGAAAAAATGACCGTAATGATGATCTCTTCACTTCCTTCTGACGATTCCCAGTTTATGGCTTTCATGCCGATCCCTTGGCTTCCATCTTGGCTCATTAAAGCCTATGGTGGACCAAAAAAATGTGCACATCTACCCCCTGCTGGTGTACTTTTTCCAGCTCCAGGCGACCAACACTCGGGTGTGCCCGGGCCTAATAAGTGGATGTCATGCTGATCCCTTGGCTTCCTTCTGAAAAAATGACCGTAATGATGATCTCTTGACTTCCTTCTGACGATTCCCAGTTTATGGCTTCCATCTCGGCTCATTAAAGCCTATGGTGGACCAAAAAAAAATGTGCACATCTGCCCCCTGCTGGTGTACTTTTTCCAGCTCCAAGCGACCAATACTCGGGTGTGCCCGGGCCTAATAAGTGGATGTCATGCTGATCCCTTGGCTTCCTTCTGAAAAAATGACCGTAATGATGATCTCTTCACTTCCTTCTGACGATTCCCAGTTTATGGCTTCCATCTCGGCTCATTAAAGCCTATGGTGGACCAAAAAAAATGTGCACATCTGCCCCCTGCTGGTGTACTTTTTTCCCGTCGTTTCTGCTGCGCCCGGGCGTGAATGGGGCCTGAATAGTCCGGGGGGCTCTACGCTCTACGAAGGGAAACAATTGTAGGGATAATTTGTAGCGGGAGAATTGGTTGGATGAAGATCTGATAAGCGGTGGAGACACGTTGTTGCGATTGTTGGATATTCGTGAACCGTTCTTCTCCAGACGCCACGCGTTGATCCAATCCGATCTTCTACGATCGGTAATGGAGTTCTATGGGGACTCAGATCTGTTCGGTGGTGGTCACAGCCGCCCCCCCTCCCCCCCCCTTTATATGGGGTCCTGTCCAGGCCCCCGTCCCCTCCCCCGTCCCCCTTTCTTTCTCCAGCTCCTGGGTGTGACTTCCCGTGGTGGCTTCCTGGCTCTCAGCGCGGCTTCCTCTGCTGGACGGCTCGTTCCACCGACAGGAAGGACGCCTTGGCGGCCAACAGGATAGGCCCGGTTGCCATGGCGCCAGGAGAATGGGACAGCCAGGTGTCTGAGCAATGGGCCAGGGGCAGAGGAGGGAGAGGGGGGGGAGGGGAGGGACATCCCTGTCCTCTGCTGATCCATCTCCTTCCCACCAGATTCCCCACAATGACTGATGATGACCAACTCTATGGAATGGAAGATCTCCAGGAGGTCTGCAATGGGGTCCTCCATATTTCCACCAGCAGGTGGCAGCAGAATGTGGGGTGGACCCGTCATGGGGCAGATATCCATTACCAGCTACCTTCTGAAAATGCCTGCTTTGTGGCTGTCATGCTGATCCCTTGGCTTCCTTCTGAAAATGACAATTTTATGACTGTGATGAGGATCCCCTGGCTTCCTTCTGACGATTACCATTTTATGGCTTTCATGCCGATTCCCTTGACTACCTACTGAAACTGCTCGTTTTATGGCTGTCCTGCTGATCTCTGAAAAATTACAGTTTTATGGCTTTTACGCTGATCCCCTGGCTTCCTTACGAAATTCAACAGTTTAATGGCTGTCGTGCTGATCCCTTGGCTTCCTTCTGAAAATTACCATTATATGTCTGTCATGCTGATCCACTTGCTTCTTTCTGACAATAACCATTTTGTGACTGTGATGCTGATCCCTTAGCTTCCTTCTGAACATTGCCATTTTATGGCTTTCATGCTGATCCCTTGGCTTCTTTCTGTAGTTTGTGGCTGTCATGCTGATTCCTTGGCTTTCCTCAGAAAATGTCTGTTTTGTGGCTGTCATGCTGATCCCCTGACTTCCTTCTGAAGATTCCAATTTTATGGCTTTCATGTTGTTCCTCTGGCTTCCTTCTGTAAAGGTTTGCTTTGTGGCTTTCATGCTGATCCCTTGACTACCTACTGAAAATGACAGTTGTATGGCTGTCATGCTGATCTCTTGACTTCCCTCTGAAAATGACAGTTTTATGGCTGTCATGCTGATCCCCTGACTTCCTTCTGACGATTACCATTTCATGGCTGTCATGCTGATCCCTTGACTACCTACTTAAAATGCCTGTTTTATGGCTGTCCTGCTGACCTCTGAAAAATTACAGTTTTATGGCTTTTACACTGATCCCCTGGCTTCCTTCTGAAATTGACTTTTTTTTTTTGGCAGTCATGCTGATCCCTTGGATTCCTTCTGAAAATGCCTGTTTTGTGGTTGCCATGCCAATCCCTTTGCTTCTTTCTGAAAATTACCATTCTATGGATGTCATGCTGATCCCACTGGCTTCTTTCTGACAATAACCATTTTATGACTGTGATGCTGAGCCCTTGGCTTCCTTCTGGAAATTACCATTTCATGGCTTTCATGCTGATCCCTTGGCTTCTTTCTGTAGAGGTTTGTTTTGCGGCTGTCATGCTGATTCCTTGGCTTTCCTCAGAAAATGTTTTGCTTTGTGGCTGGCATGCCAATTCCCTGGTTTCCTTCTGAAAATGACACTTTTATGGCTGTCGTGCTGATCCTCTGACTTCCATCTGAAGTTTACCATTTCATGGCTTTCATGCTGATCCCTTGGCTTCTTTCTGTAGAGGTTTGTTTTGTGAATGTCATGCTGATTCCCTGGCTTTCCTCAGAAAATGTCTGTTTTGTGGCTGTTGTGCTGATCCTTTGGCTTTTCTCTGAAAAAATTACAGTTTTATGGCTGTCATGCTGATCCCCTGACTTCCTTCTGAAGATTACTATTTTATGGCTTTCGTGGTGGTCCCTTGGCTTCCTACTGAAAATGACAGTTGTATGGCTGTCATGCTGATCCTTTGGCTTCCTACTGAAAATTACAGTTTTATGGCTGTCATGCTGATCCCCTGACTTCCTTCTGAAGATTACTATTTTATGGCTTTCGTGGTGGTCCCTTGGCTTCCTACTAATAATGACAGTTGTATGGCTGTCATGCTGATCCCCTGACTTCCTTCTGAAGATTACTATTTCATGGCTTTCATGCTGATCCCTTGGCTTCTTTCTGTAGAGGTTTGTTTTGTGAATGTCATGCTGATTCCTTGGCTTTCCTTAGAAAATGTCTGTTTTGTGGCTGTCATGCTGATCCTTTGGCTTCCTACTGAAAATTACAGTTTTATGGCTGTCACGTCGATCCCCTGACTTCCTTCTAAAGATTACTATTTTATGGCTTTCGTGGTGATCTCTTGGCTTCCTACTAAAAATGAGTTTTATAGCTGTCATGCTGATCCCCTGACTTCCTTCTGAAGATTACCATTTTATGGCTTTCATGGTGGTCCCTTGACTTCCTACTGAAAATGACAGTTGTATGGCTGTCATGCTGATCCTTTGGCTTCCTACCGAAAATGACAGTTGTATGGCTGTCATGCTGATCCTTTGGCTTCATACTGAAAATTACAGTTTTATGGCTGTCACGTCGATCCCCTGACTTCCTTCTAAAGATTACTATTTTATGGCTTTCGTGGTGATCCCTTGGCTTCCTACTAAAAATGACTGTTTTATAGCTGTCATGCTGATCCCCTGACTTCCTTCTGAAGATTACCATTTTATGGCTTCCATGCCGATTCCTTGGCTTTCTTCTGTAAAGGGTTGCTTTGAGGCTGTCATGTTGATTCCGTGGCTTCCCTCTGAAAATGCCTGTTTATTCACAGTGAAAGAAAAAAAAAAAGAAAATGCCTGTTTTTGGCTTTTTAATGCCGATCTCTTGACTTTCTTCTGAAAATAACAATTTCATGGCTTTCATGCTGATCCCTTGGCTTCGTTCTGTAAAGGTTTGTTTTGTGGCTTTAATGCCGATCCCTTGACTTGCTTCTGAAAATGCCAGTTTTATGGTTGTCATGCTGATCCCTTGACTTGCTTCTGAAAACGCCCGTTTTATGGTTGTCATGCTGATCCCTTGACTTGACTTTATGGATCTGGAGCAAATAGGAAGGAAGGTTGGAGGAAATTCAGAAGCCCTTATCCTTATCTTATTAATCTGAGAAGGTTCCGTTTTAGACGGAGTGTGGAAGGGTCCAAACATTCAGTGGCTCATTTTTTTTGGTGTCTGTGTCCCCATTCTGGAGATTTTTCCCCCTCACTTCCTGTGGTCACTGAAACAGGAAGTGAGGATATTTTCCCTAAGGATAATGAAACAGCTCTCATTAGTAGGGCAGGGGAAGGTAGAATCCACATTCTGGAGATTTCTTCTACTTCCTGTGTGGGGAAAAAGAACAGGAAGTACGGAGAAATCCCTCTAAACGCCTTTCAGTAGTGAGACGGGAGAAGGTAGTGATTTTTTTTTTTTTTATCTGTGTCCCCCATTGTGGAGATTTTCCTCTCCATCCCGAGTGGTCACTAGAACAGGAAGTGAGGGGAAATCTCAACCAATCAATAATAAACTCTTTTCATTAGTAGAGTGGGTAGAACCCCCATTAAGCTAGATCTCTATTTCATCTCACTTCCTGTCACGGTGGAAAAATTTGAAACGGGGACACAAACAAGCGACCTACTCGAAAATCCAATTGAAAAAAATAAAATTTTATTGAAAAAAATAAAAAGTCTGTAGATACAGTAGGTTTTATATTCTTTATGAGGACCAGAGCTAGTCCCGCCCAGGAGGAACCCCATCCAGGGCCCCCCTGTTGGTTTTATATTCTTTATGAGGACCAGAGCTAGGCCCGCCCAGGAGGAACCCCATCCAGGGCCCCCCTGTTGGTTTTAAATTCTTTATGAGGACCAGAGCTAGGCCCGCCCAGGAGGAACCCCATCCAGGGCCCCCCTGTTGGTTTTAAATTCTTTATGAGGACCAGAGCTAGGCCCGCCCAGGAGGAACCCCATCCAGGGCCCCCCTGTTGGTTTTATATTCTTTATGAGGACCAGAGCTAGGCCCGCCCAGGAGGAACCCCATCCAGGGCCCCCCCTGTTGGTTTTATATTCTTTATGAGGACCAGAGCTAGGCCCGCCCAGGAGGAACCCCATCCAGGGCCCCCCTGTTGGTTTTATATTCTTTATGAGGACCAGAGCTAGGCCCGCCCAGGAGGAACACCATCCAGGGCCCCCCCTGTTGGTTTTATATTCTTTATGAGGACCAGAGCTAGGCCCGCCCAGGAGGAACCCCATCCAGGGCCCCCCTGTTGGTTTTATATTCTTTATGAGGACCAGAGTTAGGCCCGTCCAGGAGGAACCCCATCCAGGGCCCCCCTGTTGGTTTTATATTCTTTAGGAAGACCAGAGCTAGGCCCGCCCAGGAGGAACCCCATCCAGGGAACACCCCCTCGATGTGCGTCCATGCTCCTTTCTGCATCAAGTGGCCACCATAAATTGTAGGCAGCCATGATGACCTGCGATCTCATCCTGTCTTTCAGAGATTCGGCGTAGAGGGTCCAAAGACCAGCTGATCACCGAGCTGCTCCTCATGGAACTGACGTCCCCAAACGAGAGCAAGATGGAGGCCAAGAGGCAGGGGTCCCAGGAGCTCCTCGTCAAACCCCCTCAGCCCCCTCAGCTGTACGACACCCCCTATGAGCCCCCCGACAACGAGCAAGACAGTGAGGAGAAGAAGGTCCAGCGGGTGGCCGACGGGACCCGACCGGAGAATGACGAGAGGCCGGCCGGGGAGTACGAGCAGCCCTGGGAGTGGAAGAAGGAGCACATAGTGAGGGCACTTTCAGGTAAGCAAAAAAGGTGTAAAATCTGTAAAGAGGCTGGTGGACGGAAATGGACAATGACCTTCTAGGAGGACCTGGCGTGACTTGCCATCTTCTTTGGGGTCCATGTTTCCTTTCTACGCTTCCCGTTGGCAAATGTTGACCTAAGGAGAGTTCCTAGGGCAGTGATGGAGAACCTTGGCACCCCAGATGTTTTGGAACTACATTTCCCATGATGCTCCAGTATACTGCAGAGTGCCAGAGCATCATGGGAAATGTAGTTCCAAAACATCTGGGGTGCCGAGGTTCTCCATCACTGTCCTAGGGTCTTAATAGACCAGTGGCACCTCTGGGCACAAAGAAATGTTGAAGGGCTGCTGGGATATTATGATGACCACTTTGGATCAAATCTAAGACCAATATAATCTTTTTAACTGAAGGAAAAGGAATTGGTCTAAAACCTGTGATGTTACATTATGACAACATAGGTAACAACGGAAAAGTAGATAAAATATACAATGTAACATGATGTGTAGAACGTATCATCTTTACATCTCCAAGGAGGCCCTCAGTAGAAGACCTGGGGCGTGTGCCCCTGGTGGCCCTTGGTATAGTTGTATAAATATGTCCCAATGCTAGTAAGTAAGTTATCGGCCAAATGTAGGAAAGGTTTCTTCACTGTGCAGTGATGGGATAATGTGTAGAACGTATCATCTTTATATCTCCAAGGAGGCCCTCAGTAGAAGACCTGAGGCATGTGCCCCTGGTGGCCCTTGGTATATAAATATGTCCCAATACCAGGGGCGTAACTATAGGGGGTGCAGCAGTCACGACCGCAACTGGGCCCTGTGATGCATGGGGCCCATGCAGCCCCCTCTACATATGGCCGGTAGCAGCATAGGCAGCTAGGGGTACCACTGCACCATGCACACGGGTGGCTGGAGGTGGAGGGTGACTAGCAGAGCTCCATGCTCGACTATCGCACTGGCTGCTCTTTAGTTGTGCATTCCCCGCATGACCTGTGTCCTCGGCCGGCTCCTCAGAGTACCCCTCTCCTGCTCCATGCATTGCCGCTCAGTCCGATGTCTGTTCTCCCCAGCCAGAGTCCCGCCCCCCTGAGTCCGGCCCACACTGCACTGCATACTTCTCCCAAGTAAACAAACTTTAAGCACACAGATGCAGTGCAGTCCTATGAGAGCCCCCCGGAGGACACTGCAGGCTTGTCTGCCAGTCCCCCTCCTCCCCCGTCATACACAGATGATGAAAGGTCTTTCTGGGAGATATGCTGATCACCCGTCCAGCACACTGGATGGAGCCCAGGCCAACATGGATGAGTGCGCGGCCTACAGCTTGGTCATGGTGAGTGAGAGGACCCCATCCCCCACACCATTACATACCCCCTCCATCTCCCCTGGGGACAGGGACCCCTTCTCACATGGGGACATGGACCCCCACCTTCCCTGGGGACAGGGACCCCCATATTCCCTGGGGACAGGGACCCCTTCTCACCTGGGTGCAGTAACTTCATCTGCCCTGGAGAAAAGGACCTCATCTCTTCTGGGGACAGGGACCCCATCCTGCCTAGGGACAGTCCCCCAATTTTGCACCTAAAAATTAAAAAAAACTACTGATACCAGTGGTGGAACTACAGGGCTCACAAAGGTCATACCTGTGACCACGCCCTGGAGTTCCACCACCGGACTCAGAAGGAAGGGCCCTGGCTGGGGTTCAGGGGGGCCCTTCATGGTTTCTTGCATCGGGGCCCTGAAGGTTCTAGTTACGCCACTGCCCAATACTGTTAATTCCCGTAGGTTAGAGTAGCGTAAAAATTTTTATAAGTTCTCGGCCAAATATAGGAAAGGTTTCTTCACTGTGCAGTGATGGGATAATGTGTAGAACGTATCATCTTTACATCTCCAAGGAGGCCCTCAGTAGAAGACCCGGGGCATGTGCCCCTGGTGGCCCTTGGTATAATTGTATAAATATGTCCCAATGCTGGTAATTCCCATAGGTTAGAGTAGCGTAAAACTTTTTTATACGTTTTCGGCCAAATGTAGGAAAGGTTTCTTGACTGTGCAGTGATGGGACCCTTGTTACTATGGGTCTTCCAGCAAGATCTTTCTATCTCACCGTCTTCTTTCCCTTCTTGGCTCCCACAGTGCAATTTGAGAACAGTGAGCGCTCGCAGGCCAAGGAGGAAGGAGGCCGTCTGCACCAGCGGCAGAAAAGTTGGACGGCCAAAGTCTTGAAGCAGCCTCAACCCGAGCAGATGGACAAGGTGGACCCGACCGTCCCGCTGGAGAAGCAGAGGTGTGCTTGCTTTATATTTGCACCATCTCAGTGCACCCGTTGCAGCACCAGCTGATCCAATATGCATTTTATGCAAGACTAGATCACTGGGTTTTAGTGTTAGGAGAAACCCTAAAGACATCTTCTACCATCTACTGTAAATGGAATATTAAGGCAGGACCTCAGTGGTATCGACCCCGCCTACCAGGGGTCAGACACCTATATGCTCCTCCCCTGAAGAAGATGCTCCTACTCCTATGCATTGTACCTCAGGCTAGGTCACAGGCAGTGGCGTCGCTAGGGGGTGGCTTTTGGGGCTATAGCCCCAAATATAGGGCCCATAGCCCTGAGTCTCTGCAGGGGTCCCTAAGGGGAGGGTAAGATCTCTGGGGACCCTGATGTAAGGGGGAGGCTCTCTGGGCACCCTGGTTTAAGGAGAAGGCTCTCCAAGGACCCTGATTTAAGGAGGAGGCTCTCTGGGGACCCTGATTTAAGGGGGGGGGCTCTCTGGGGACCCTGATTTAAGGGGGCTCTCTGTGGACCCTGATTTAAGGGGGAGGCTCTCTGGGGACCCTGATTCAAGGGGGGCTCTCTGGGGACCCTGATGTAAGGGGGAGGCTCTCTGGGCACCCTGGTTTAAGGAGAAGGCTCTCCGAGGACCCTGATTTAAGGGGGGGGACTCTCTGGGAACCCTGATTTAAGGGGGGTTCTCTGTGGACCCTGATTTAAGGGGGGGCTCTCTGGGGACCCTGATTTAAGGGGGGGGGCTCTCTGGGGACCCTGATGTAAGGGAGAGGCTCTCTGGGGACCCTGATTTAAGGAGAAGGCTCTCCGAGGACCCTGATTTAAGGAGGAGGCTCTCTGGGGACCCTGATTTAAGGGGGAGGCTCTCTAGGGATATATACACATGCACACACACGTATATTATATACATGTGTATGCCCGCCCAAGCGTAAGACTTTCTTTAGTACGCTGCTATGGGCTCTAGCCCCAGATCATTTGTAAACCTAGTAACGCCTCTGATCACAGTGTTTCAGTATTGGGAGTTACACGATAGACATCTTCCACCATCTACTATACATGGAATAATACTGCTGGATATTAAAAAAATAAATAAAATTGTAACAAAAATATGAAGAAAATGAATAATTTAAAATAATAATGAAGATAATAATAATAATAATAATAATAATAATAATACATAAAAAAAAAAAAAGCATTGAAACAAAAATGTATTTAAAAAAAATGAATTAATTACCTAATTAATGAAATATTATGATAACGGAGGGGATTTCTTATGTGTTGAAACACGTTGGCCAACGAATTCTACTACCAGATCTTTGATTGAAGACCCATTAGTCTACCTTCTCACTCGTTGGTGGTTTGCTCCTCTTGGGAGGAGTTGAGCGTGAGCTCCACCTGCTTGTTATATCAGGTTTTCTCCATCCACAGCTGACATCGGTTGACCGTTCGGTGTTGCGTTCACAGCCTGTAAGTGACTCTTGCTCTGTTTCCTGATCACAGCTGGTATCATGGCTCGGTGACCCGCGCGGAGGCGGAGACCAAACTGCAGTCCTGTCGCGAGGCCAGCTACCTACTGAGGAACAGCGAATCAGGGAACAGCAAATACTCCATCGCTCTCAAGTGAGTAGTAATTCAATGTACAAATTAGAGGTCTTCTCCAAGTAAAAGCAGGTTGTTTATGGACTGATTTAAATGGTGAAAGAATTGTAGGTTAATGCAACCCCGTCTATTCTGTGCCTGAAGGCTCTTCCCCACTTCCTCAACTCCCACCTGCTGAGTCGAATACTACTGAAGACCTCTGATGTCTCCCTGAGCTCTCTTCCTCCTATAGGCCCACCTAAGTCCCTTCCATCCCTATAAACCCACCTAAGTCTCTTCCACCCCACTTTGTAGATTTGTAGGTTAATGCAACCCCTCCCCCCCAACCCCTACCATGCTGCATGGCATTTTGTCATATAGAAGGTAACAATGCTATTCTGTGCCTGAAGGCTTTTCCCCACTTCCTCAACTCTGAGTAGAATACTACTGAAGACCTCTGATGTCTCCCTGAGCTCTCTTCCTCCTGTAGGCCCACCTAAGTCCCTTCCATCCCTATAAGCCCACCTAAGTCTCTTCCACCCCACTCCTACCGGAAGCCCTTTTTTGGCTTTCAGCTGGTGTGTAGCGACTCACCATAAAGTCATTTTCACTTCCCTAACTATAAAATTACATTTGAAGGGACAGATATGTGAACCGAAGTGGCTGTACTTTCTGGGCAGGCCTTATATGCACCAATGTACCTTCTCAAGGACTAGCCCCGTCTCCAGAGGTGCCATCATCATTGGCAGTTCAAGGCGCTGGATGGGAACCTTGTCTGTCACGGGTTTGCTGTAATGTGCCCAGGGCAGGACTTACCATTGGGCTTGACTGGGCTCAAGCCCATGGGCCCCACCCAATAGGGGGCCCTGCCGAGATACATAGCCGAGTGTACTCGGCTCGGCTCGGCTCACAGTCATGCCCAGTCCTGCCCAGACCCTATGATGGACATAACACAGGGACTGGGTGTGACTGTGAGCCAAGCTGAGTAAACTCGGCTACTCTTGGCTCCGCTCGGGACTGCGAGAGGACCCGAGAGCCGGAGAGAGCTGCCAAGAGCCGCCAAGAGGACCCGAGAGCTGCCGCGAAACATAGGACTCTATCTCGGCGGCGCCATTTTTAAATTTCAAGACTGCAATGACAAGGCTGCAAATGACACTGGGTAAGGCTGCAGATGGATGGACAAGGCTGCAGATGGACCCTGCTAAGGCTGCATTGATGGGCGTTTAAATGTACGTTTTTTTCCTTAAACTTCCTTCCTAAAAGTTTTTTTCCTTAAAATTCCCTCCTAAACTTGGGGTGCATGTTATACGCCGGCCCGTGTTATATGCCGATAAATACGGTAATGTATAGAAGGTAGGGCCCGAAAGTGACTCAAGCCCAGGGGCCGCCGCCACCCTAAGTCCTGCCCTGAATGTGCCACATTAGGGTTTTCTTTACTTTCCATTGGCTGTAGAGCCAATGTGAAGAGAACCTGCTGAGTCGCCAATCTTCTCAAGGTGGATACCAAAGCTGTGAGTAAAGCCTCCATTTTAATGGGAGCCTGTCAAGATAATTATGGAAAAGCTCCAATTTTCAACTTTTTTAAAGAGGCTCCAGAGTTCATTTACATCCTCCCTTCATTAGTTAATGAGTTGTTGGGTGTATGCAGATCAGCAGTTGCACCAGGGCTGCTGTTAGAAATCATGGGGCCCTATACATCCTTCCTGACAGGCCCCCCCCGCCCCCCAGGGTGCAGTGGAACAGCGGCACTGAATGTATCCACCTACAGCCCAACATTTTCAAAAAGTCCCTTTTCTGTTTCTATGTCTTGGGCCCCTCTATTGACTTGAAGGGGCCCGGGGAAAAGTAATGTGAGCTCTGGTAAGAAAGTAGGAGTGGGGGTGTGGTCTAGTAAAATCCATTTATTACTTTTAGGCAGAAATTAACAATAAAGCTGCTCTGGGCCCCCCCCCCTCTTTAGCTGATGGGGCCTGGGCCCAGTACAACAGGACCGGTTGTACTGCCTTATCAGCGGCCCTGAGTTGCACTTTCACTGTCTAAAAAGTGTAGCAAGTCTCTGAGGTCCCCAGGAAGCAAAGCACAAAAGCTTTTGTGCCTCCAAAAATAACTCACCAACAGAATCCCACTTTCTTCTCTTCTTATTTCACTACCGTAAACCTTTCTCCTTGCAGGACCAGCCAGGGCTGCGTTCACATCATCGTGGCGCAAACCAAGGACAACAAGTTCACCCTGAACCAGACCAGCGGCGTCTTTTGCAGCATCCCGGAGGTCGTTCACTACTACTCCAGCCAAAAGTTACCCTTCAAGGGGGCCGAGCATATGAGCTTGTTATACCCCGTTCCCAGAGTGCCCTAAGCTCTTCAGACCCCCAACAACCTAAAGGCTCCCCCCCCCCCCCGCTGTCACCCCTACGCCAACTCCTACCAACTCTTTAAGGTGCCAATCATTGGCACTCCTCTTTCAAGTTCGATCTATGCATCTTGCAGACCTGCACGGCAAATTTCGACCCCCCTACTGTCAGCTAAGGCCCACCAATAGCGCCCCAACTTTTCCTGCAAAGAACAATATGGTAGCCCTCTGGACAAGGCCTACCCGATCTTCAGGCCTTGGTTGTCTACTGGCAATGGTGGACCAAAGGAAGTCAAGGACCTGACATTAGTAAGGACCCAGAAATGTTACGAATGGTTTGGGAGGTGGAGACGGCTCGGAATTGGGTTACAAAGTACCAGCATGTTCTCATTGAGGAACCTCGGTCTGTGTTAGTATGTGATGAAGAAGACTTGGCAGGTTTTGCAAGAAATTCAAATTTTTGTTTGGGAAATTGAAGAGATTGTTACTGTAGCTGGAAAAAGAAATGGGTACACGGACTGAATAATTCTTGTATGGAAGAAGCAGAGAAGAAGGTGTTTGTTCCATACATTTGCAAATAGACCCTGTGGCAAGACACCTCTGATAAGTGTGGTGCCTACCTCAATACTAGGTTCCCATATGTGGAATATATATATATAAAGTGATCCACGAGGGCAGGCTTACCCGGAGACAGCCCTTTCCTCCGACTAAGAACCGCCATTACATTTATTTCACTGTTCTGTCCTCCTTGGTACTACTTGTTGTTGTTGTACTACCATGTTGTTTGTTGCTTCCTAACCATGAGGTCAGATGGGACTGGTGCCCCCCATTCTGCTGTCCCACAACATAGCTAGGAAGGAGGAGGGGGCTTTTCCCAGCTCCGAGCACTTTCCTGAGACAAGCGGGGGCCAGAGGTATGCAGAGGGATGGGATGCTGACACGCCCCCCCCTTCTCCCTTTGCATTCCTCTTGCCACTGCTTGTCTTGGGAAAGTGCCATTATGAAGCACCATCCGCTACAAAGGAGATGGCCACTTCATAACAGCACTTATGGCACTTGCCTGAGACAAGCCGTGGCAAAAAGAATGCAGGGGGAGAGGAAGTATGTTGGCCTCCCTTCCCTCTGCATTACTCTTGCCACTGCTTGTCTCAGGAAAGTGCCATGGGTGCCCTCTGCTAGGAAGGAGGTGACCACTTCATAACAGCACTTATTGCACTTTCTGGAGACAAGCCATGACAAGAGGATTATAGGGGGAGAGAAAGTGTGTTGGTCTCACTTTCCTCTGCATTCCTCTTGCCAATGCTTGGCTCCAGTAAGTGCCATAGGTGCAGTTATAAAGCACCTTCCTATAGGAAGGAGATGGTCACTTCATAACAGCACTTATGGCACCTTCTGTAGACAAGCCGTGGCAAGAGCAATGCAGGAGGAGTGGGAGTGCGTTGGTCTCCCTTCACTCTGCATTCCTCTTGCCAATGCTTGGCTCCAGTAAGTGCCACAGGTGCAGTTATAAAGCACCTTCCTATAGGAAGGAGATGGTCACTTCATAACAGCATTTATGGCACCTTCTGTAGACAAGCCGTGGCAAGAGAAATGCAGGGGGAGTGGAAGTGTGTTGATCTACTTTCACTCTGCATTCCTCTTGCCACGGCTTGTCTCGGTAAAGTGCCATAGGTACCACTATGAAACACCTTTGGTTAGGAAGGAGATGGCCACTTCATAAAAGCACTTATGGCACCTTCTGTAGACAAGCCGTGGTAAGAGAAATGCAGGGGGAGTGGAAGTGTGTTGATCTACTTTCACTCTGCATTCCTCTTGCCACGGCTTGTCTCGGTAAAGTGCCATAGGTACCACTATGAAACACCTTTGGTTGGGAAGGAGATGGCCACTTCATAACAGCACTTATGACACATTCTGTAGACAAGCCGTGGAAAGAGGAATGTAAAGGGAGTGCAAGTGCTTTGGCCTCCTTGCCCTCTGCATTACACTTGCCCCTGCTTGGCTCTGAAAAAAGTGCCATAGATGCCGTTATTAAGCACCTTCCATCAGGAAGGAGATGGACACTTCATAACAACACTTACAGCACTTTCCCTAGACGAGCCATGGCAAGAGGAACAAAAGGGGAGTTGTAAGTGTGTTGACCTCCCTTTCCTCTGAATACCCCTTGCCACCGCTTGTCTCGGGAAAGTGCATAAAAAACATTTCCCAACTAGTCATGGGGTCAGACTGAGCTCCCCCTTCCCCCCCATGGCTGTCCGACAATATGCAAAGGAAGGAGGCAGTTGCTTTTTTTGGCTCAAAGCACTTTCCCGGGACAAGCGGCAGCAAGAGGAATTCAGAGCCATGGGATGCTGACTTGTGCCCTCTCCCTCTGCATTCCTCTTGCCATGACTTGTCTCGGGAAAGTGCCATTATGAAGCACCTCCTGTTAGGAAGGAGGTGGACACTTCATAGCAACACTTACAGCAGCTTCTGTAGACAAGCCATGGCAAGTGGAATGAAGGGGGTGTTGGAAGTGCGTTGGCCTCCTTTCCCTCTGAATACTTCTTGCCGCTGCTTGTCTCTGGAAAGTGCATAAAGCTGAGAAAAGAGAACTTTTCCTTCCTAGCCATGAGGTCGGACTGAGTGCCCCCCCCCCCCATGGCTGTCCAACAACATACAAAAGAAGGAGGCAGTTGCTTTTTTGGGCTCCAAGCACTTTCCCGGGACAAGCGGCAGCAAGAGGAATTCAGAGCCATGGGATGCTGACTTGTGCCCTCTCCCTCTGCATTCCTCTTGCCATGACTTGTCTCGGGAAAGTGCCATTATGAAGCACCTCCTGTTAGGAAGGAGGTGGACACTTCATAGCAACACTTACAGCAGCTTCTGTAGACAAGCCATGGCAAGTGGAATGAAGGGGGTGTTGGAAGTGCGTTGGCCTCCTTTCCCTCTGAATACTTCTTGCCGCTGCTTGTCTCTGGAAAGTGCATAAAGCTGAGAAAAGAGAACTTTTCCTTCCTAGCCATGAGGTCGGACTGAGTGCCCCCCCCCCCCATGGCTGTCCAACAACATACAAAAGAAGGAGGCAGTTGCTTTTTTGGGCTCCAAGCACTTTCCCGGGACAAGCGGCAGCAAGAGGAATTCAGAGGCATGGGATGCTGACTTGCATCCTCTGCATTCCTCTTGCCAGGGCTTGTCTCGGGAAAGTGCCATTAGGAAGCACCTTCTGTCCGGAAGGAGATGGCCACTTCATATACCAACACTTACAGCACCTTCGGTAGACAAGCCATAGCAAGTGGAATGAAGGGGGTGTTGGAAGTGCGTTGGCCGCCCTTCCCTCTGAATACCTCTTGCCGCTGCTTGTCTCTGGAAAGTGCTTAAAGCTGAGAAAAGAGAACTTTTCCTTCCTAGCCATGAGGTCGGACTGAGCACCCCCCCCCCCCCATGGCTGTCCAACAACATACAAAAGAAGGAGGCATTTGCTTTTTTCGGCTCCAAGCACTTTCTCAGGATACGCGGCAGCAAGAGGAATTCAGAGGCATGGGATGCTGACTTGCACCCACTCCCTCTGCATTCCTCTTGCCATTACTTGTCTGTAATTGCCATTATGAAGCAGCTGTCTCCTTCCTAGCTACAGTATGTTGCTGAACGTCCGTGGGGAGGGGATGGGGCACCCGGTCTGACCACATAGCTAGGAAGGAGACGCCTGCTTCATAATAGCACTTTCCTAAGACGCGCATTGGCAAGAGGAATCCATTGGGTTAGGGCACATGTCAGCCTTTCATTCAACTCAATTCCTGTTGCTGGTGTTTTCCCCGGGAAAGAGCTCGGAGCTGAGAAGAGTGGCCGTCTCCTTCCTAGCTATGTTGTCGGACAGCCAAGGGGGGGGTGCCCAGTTCGACCTTAATGGATAGAAAGGAGGCAACAGCTTAATAACGACACAGCACTTTCCTGTGACAAGCAGTGGCAAGAGCAATGCAGAGAGAGAAAAGGCGTGTCAGCCTCCCGCCCCTCTGAATTTCTCTTGCTGCCGCTTATCCTGGCAAAACAGATGAGAAAGGCAATCGTCTCCTTCCCAGCTGTGTTGTCGGACAGCTATGGGGGGGGGGGGGGGGAGGGGACACCCAATTGGATCTCATATCTAGCGTTAGGAAGTAACTAGCAACATTGGACAAAATATTCCATGTACTTTGTGTCACAGGGGACAAAAGAGTGATAAAAAAAAAACGTTTTTATGATGGTTCTTTGTTAAAGTGGAGCTTGCACTAAAATTCAAGGTCTATTTATTACATCCTATTAATTAGACCCCGCTATTCACAATATGAGGTACTCGAGGCATCCGGGACTCTCCAAACTTGCTGAATAAAAGGCCTTCAGACTTTAGGGGGGCTGGACTGTGGCCAGTGGGAGTAAAACAAATTCATTATGTCTGTGCTCAGTAGTAGGAGGAATAGTACCCCATCATTGGTATCAGTGGGAAGAATAGTGCCCCATCATTGGTATCAGTGGGAGGAATAGTGCCCTATCGTTGGTGTCAGTGGGAGGAATAGTGCCCCATCATTGGTATCAGTGGGAGGAATAGTGCCTCATCATTGGTATCAGTGGGAAGAATAGTGCCCCATCATTGGTGTCAGTGGGAGGAATAGTGCCCCATCATTGGTATCAGTGGGAGGAATAGTGCCCCATCATTGGTATCAGTGGGAGGAATAGTGCCCCATCGTTGGTGTCAGTGGGAGGAATAGTGCCCCATCATTGGTATCAGTGGGAGGAATAGTGCCTCATCATTGGTATCAGTGGGAGGAATAGTGCCCCATCATTGGTATCAGTGGGAGGAATAGTGCCCCCATCATTGGTATCAGTGGGAAGAATAGTGCCCCATCATTGGTATCAGTGGGAGGAATAGTGCCCTATCGTTGGTGTCAGTGGGAGGAATAGTGCCCCATCATTGGTATCAGTGGGAGGAATAGTGCCCCCATCATTGGTATCAGTGGGAAGAATAGTGCCCCATCATTGGTGTCAGTGGGAGGAATAGTGCCCCATCATTGGTATCAGTGGGAGGAATAGTGCCCCATCATTGGTATCAGTGGGAGGAATAGTGCCCTATCGTTGGTGTCAGTGGGAGGAATAGTGCCCCATCATTGGTATCAGTGGGAGGAATAGTGCCTCATCATTGGTGTCAGTGGGAGGAATAGTGCCCCATCATTGGTATCAGTGGGAGGAATAGTGCCCCATCATTGGTGTCAGTGGGAGGAATGGTGCCCCCATCATTGGTATCAGTGGGAAGAATAGTGCCCCATCATTGGTGTCAGTGGGAGGAATGGTGCCCCCATCATTGGTATCATTGGGAAGAATAGTGTCCCATCACTGGTGTCAGTGGGAGGAATAGTGTCCCATCACTGGTGTCAATGGGGGGAATAGTGCCCCATCACTGGTGTCAGTGGGAGGAATAGTGCCCCATCACTGGTGTCAATGGGGGGAATAATAGTGGCCCATCACTGGTGTCAGTGGGAGGAATAGTGTCCCATCACTGGTGTCAATGGGGGGAATAGTGTGCTATCACTGGTGTCATTGGGGGGAATAGTGCCCCCATCATTGGTGTCAGTGGGGGGAATAGTGCCCCCATCATTGGTGTCAGTGGGGGGAATAGTGCCCCCATCATTGGTGTCAGTGGGGGGAATAGTGTCCCATCACTGGTGTCAGTGGAAGGAATAGTGTCCCATCACTGGTGTCAATGGGGGGAATAGTGCCCCATCACTGGTGTCAGTGGGAGGAATAGTGCCCCATCACTGGTGTCAATGGGGGGAATAATAGTGGCCCATCACTGGTGTCAGTGGGAGGAATAGTGTGCTATCACTGGTGTCAATGGGGGAAATAGTGCCCCATCACTGGTGTCAGTGGGAGGAATAGTGTCCCATCACTGGTGTCAATGGGGGGAATAGTGTGCTATCACTGGTGTCATTGGGGGGAATAGTGCCCCCATCATTGGTGTCAGTGGGGGGAATAGTGCCCCCATCATTGGTGTCAGTGGGGGGAATAGTGCCCCCATCAATGGTGTCAGTGGGGAGAATAGTGTCCCATCACTGGTGTCAGTGGGAGGAATAGTGTCCCATCACTGGTGTCAATGGGGGGAATAGTGCCCCATCACTGGTGTCAGTGGGAGGAATAGTGCCCCATCACTGGTGTCAATGGGGGGAATAATAGTGGCCCATCACTGGTGTCAGTGGGAGGAATAGTGTGCTATCACTGGTGTCAGTGGGAGGAATAGTGTGTTATCACTGGTGTCAATGGGGGAAATAGTGCCCCATCACTGGTGTCAGTGGGAGGAATAGTGTCCCATCACTGGTGTCAGTGGGAGGAATAGTGCCCCATCACTGGTGTCAGTGGGAGGAATAGTGTCCCATCACTGGTGTCAATGGGGGGAATAGTGTGCTATCACTGGTGTCATTGGGGGGAATAGTGCCCCCATCATTGGTGTCAGTGGGGGGAATAGTGCCCCCATCATTGGTGTCAGTGGGGGGAATAGTGCCCCCATCATTGGTGTCAGTGGGAGGAATAGTGCCCCATCACTGGTGTCAGTGGGAGGAATAGTGTCCCATCACTGGTGTCAATGGGGGGAATAGTGTGCTATCACTGGTGTCATTGGGGGGAATAGTGCCCCCATCATTGGTGTCAGTGGGGGGAATAGTGCCCCCATCATTGGTGTCAGTGGGGGGAATAGTGCCCCCATCATTGGTGTCAGTGGGAGGAATAGTGTCCCATCACTGGTGTCAATGGGGGGAATAGTGTGCTATCACTGGTGTCATTGGGGGGAATAGTGCCCCCATCATTGGTGTCAGTGGGGGGAATAGTGCCCCCATCATTGGTGTCAGTGGGGGGAATAGTGCCCCCATCATTGGTGTCAGTGGGGGGAATAGTGCCGCATCCAACCCACAGGGTGGCAGTTTGGAAAACACTGCTCTTATGTTTGTTGGCTAAAATGGGGTAAATATGCCAAGCTTACATTTACCTAATATACTCAAAATGATGACATGAAAAGTCAAAATTCTATGATTAAAGTCGCCCAAACAGTTGCTTTTGCTTGAATAAAAAAAAAAAAAGTACTACCAAGAAGGAGGTTGTAATTCACCCCCATGGCCACAAGATGGCGAAACACACAAAGTCTTTCTCCCCTGTTCCGCATTTCCAGTGCAGGTCTTCTCAAAGAATATATTTGCTTGTATTATATATGTACACTAGCTAATAAATGATTGTACTTTTAACAGATTTGCCTCCATCTGATTATTACACTACACACAGAGTGTGGCTGTCACGTAGCCCACCGAAGAAGCACTACAAGTCCCAGCATGCCTTGCCATCCTGAAGCAAGTCGGTAAAAGACTTCTTTTGCACAACCACCTTAAATACCTGGAAGCGTGAAAATTAAACAATTACTAACAATAAAAAAAATTCCCCCCCCATGACAGGTCCGCTTTAAAGCGACCGTCTAAGCTGCCCCATAGACTTGCCACCAGCATTTTTTTAGGAAGGAGGGGGTTAGCAATGCCTCACCGTTCTCTCCCTGCTGGTTTCTTTTAAACAAAAAATGACAGTCACTGCTGGTCCTTGGGAAATTTTAGGGAGGTTTTTTCTTTTTTTTTAGGGTGGAAAGGTCAATATTTCCCTGCCTGTCACGTTTTATATTGACTCAAAGTGCAGAGGAAGTTGGAACATAACACGCATTTCTAAGTAATAGAGAGAAAAAAAATAAAAAAAAGTAGTATTGTGAAATATACAGTATATACACATACAAGTCATTTTTAAAGCTCCAAAAAAATAGTTTTGCTACTGACATTGCCATCGTCCTCCATTCTGCCCAGAAGGTGTGTCTAAAGGGACCTCCATCTTCTTCTTAAACTAGGATGCAGGCCCACGGGTAGCACAGCCATATAAATCTTGCTCCCTGTGAATAGTGACCTTTGTATTATTTTTATATTATATATGGGTACCATCTCACCTAGGTTGCTTTATCAAAGTTAATGACCCATCTGAATTATTAGAGTCTAAGAAATTAGGATATTATGAATAACTGGCCTTAATACTTTTAGTACACAGGGGTGGATACCATCTCACCTAGGTGCTTTATCAAAGTTAATGATGTTTAAATCTTCTTTTAAATAATGTTACAATATTTGTTCTACGCCCGTGATTAGCCCAGCTGAATTATTAGAGTCTAAGAAATTAGGATATTATGAATAACTGACCTTAATACTTTTAGTACACAGGGGTGGATACTATCTCACCTATGAGCTTTATCAAAGTTAATGATGTTTAAACGTTACCAAATCTTCTTTTAATAATGTTATAATATCTGTTCTACACCATTGACTGTCCCAGCTGAATTAGAGTCTAAGAAATGAGGAAATTATGAATTAATGAACTTAATACAGGAAATGGCGTAGACTCCCACGGGAGTCTATGCCCGGAAGTGGTTGTAAATACCTGTCTTTGACAGGTATCTCCACCCCCTCCCCCCTGAAAGGTGCCAATTGTGACACCGGAGGGGGGGAGGGATCTGATCAGCGGAGGTTCCACTTTAGGGTGGAACCCCGCTTTAATGATGTTTAAACTTTACCAACTCTTCTTTTAATAATGTTATAATATCTGTTCTACACCATTGATTGTCCCAGCTGAATTAGACTTTAAGAAATGAGGAAATTATGAATTAATGAACTTAATACTTTTAGTACACAGGGGGTGAATACCATCTCACCTAGGAGCTTTATCAAAGTTAATAATGTTTAAACGTGACTAAATCTTCTTTTAAATAATGTTACAATATTTTTTCTACGCCCGTTGTTAGCCCAGCTGAATTATTAAAGTCTAAGAAATGTGGATGTTATGAATAACTGACCTTAATACTTTAAGTACACATAGGTGGATACCATCTCACCTAGGAGCTTTATCAAAGTTAATGATGTTTAAATGTGACCCATTTGAAATATTAGAGTCTAAGAAATTAGGATATTATGAATAACTGACCTTAATACTTTTAGTATACAGGGGTGAATACTATCTTACCTAAGTGCTTTATCAAAGTTAATGATGTTTAGACGTTACCAAATCTTCTTTTAATAATGTTATAATATCTGTTCTACACCATTGACTGTCCCAGCTGAATTAGAGTCTAAGAAATGAGGAAGTTATGAATTAATGAACTTAATACTTTTACTACACAGGGGTGAATACCATCTCCCCTAGGTGTTTTATCAAAGTAAAAGATGTTTAAATTTGACTAAATCTTCTTTTAAATAATGTTACAATATTTGTTCTACGCCCGTGATTAGCCCAGCTGATTTATTAGAGTCTAAGAAATTTGGATATTTTGAATAACTGACCTTAATACTTTTAGTACACATGGGTGGATACCATCTCATCTAGGAGCTTTTTCAAAGTTAATGATGTTTAAACATGACTAAATCTTCTTTTAAATAATGTTACAATATTTGTTCTACACCCGTGATTAGCCCAGCTGGATTATTAGAGTCTAAGAAATTTGGATATTATGAATAACTGACCTTAATACTTTTATTACACATGGGTGGATACCATCACACTTAGAAGCTTTATCAAAGTTAATGATGTTAAACGTGACTAAATCTTCTTTTAAATAATGTTACAATATTTGTTCTACACCCGTGATTAGCCCAGCTGGATTATTAGAGTCTAAGAAATTTGAATATTATGAATTAATGAACTTAATACTTTTATTACACAGGGGTGAATATTTCTCACCTAGGTGCTTTATCAAAGTTAAAGATGTTTAAATGTGACCAAATCTTCTTTTAAATAATGTTACAATATATGTTCTACTCCATTAATTGTCCCAGCTGAATTAGAGTCTAAGAAATGAAGGTTTTATGAATTAATGAACTTAATACTTTTAGTACACAGGGTTGAATACCATCTCACTTAGGTGCTTTATCAAAGTTAAAGATGTTTAGACGTTACCAAATCTTCTTTTAATAATGTTACAATATCGGTTCCACACCATTGATTGTCCCTTCTGACAACAAAACCGTGGATTTTTTTTTCCGATGGATGTTGGCTCAAACTTGTCTTGCATTCACACGGTCGCACAAATGTTGTCGGAAATTCCGATTGCCAAGAACGCGGTGACATACAACACGTACAATGAGAAAAATGAAGTTCAATAGCCAGTGTGGCTCTCCTGCTTGATTCCAGGCACACGTGGACTTTTGTGCGCCGGAATTGTGTACACACGATTCGAATTTCCAACAACAAGTTTTTTTTGTCGGAAAATTTGAGAACCAGCTCTCAAACAGTTGTCAGAAATTCCGACAGCAAATGTCCGATGGAGAATACACACGGTCGAAATTTCCGACAACAAGCTCACATCGAACATTTGTTGTCGGAAATTCCGATCGTCTGTATGCGGCATAAAAAAATTAAGATATTTTAAATTAATGAACCTAATACTTTTACTACACAGGGGTGGACAACATCTCACCCAAGTGCTTTATCAAAGTTAATGATGTTTAAATGTGACTAAATCTCCATTTAAATAATGTTACAATATTAGTTCTACTCCCGTAATTGACCCAGTTAAAATATTAGCAACCAAGAAATTAGGATATAATTAATTAATGAACTTAATACTTTTATTACACAGGGGTGGATACCATCTCACCTAGGTGTGTTATCAAAGTTATTGATGTATAAATGTGACCAAATCTTATTTAAATAATTGCAATATAACCCATAATCATTCCAGGTGATTTAGAGTCTAAGAAATCAAAATATAGCAAATTAATGAACTTAATACCTTTAGTAGACATGGGTGGATACCATCTGGCTCAAGTGCTTTTTATCGAATTAAATGTTGTTTAGGTAAAACTGAATCCATTCTTAAATAATGTTACAACATTTGTTGCATTTTTGGGACTGTTCCAGTTGGAAAAGAGTCTAAGGCCCCTTTCACATGTGTGGATCCGTATTCAGACATGCACTTGCTCAGCAGGGATCGCTCTGTTGATCCCCACTGAGCAGACAGGTGACAAGTCCGTCTCTGCACACTGTGCAGAAATGGACCTGTCAGATCTCCACTCTCCTCTATGGGGGGATCCGATGAAAATGGATCGCCTGTCCGTTTTCATCCGATTCGATCCACCAGACGGATGGAATATAGGGTTTCCATCCATTTGGATTTAGCGGATCGGATCAGGGCGGATCGGATGTCATCGGTCATGTCACTGCTGACATCCGTGGCTCCATAACCTAAAAAAAAATGACAGGTGGATCTGAACGGTCCGCACATGTAAAAGGGCCCTTAGATGTTAAGAAAGAGTGTAGTGGTTAATGAATAACTGACCTTAATACTTTTAGTAAACGGGGTGGACAACAGCTCACCTAAGTGCTTTATCAAAGTTAATGATGTTGAAACATGACTAAATCTTCTTTTAAATAATGTTACAATATTTGTTCAACACCCGCGATTGACCCAGCTGAATTAGAGTCTAGGAAATTAAGATATAGCAAATTAATGAACTAAATACTTTTAGTACACAGGGGTGGATACCATCTAGCTCAGGTGATTTATAAAACGTAATTTTAATTAGATAGAACTGAATCCATATTTAAATAATGTTACAACATCTGCTGTATTTTTGGGACTGTCCCAGCTTAAACAGAGTCCAAGATGTAGTGATAAGAAGCATTATAGTAGTTTATGGATTACTGGTCTTACTATTTTTAGCACACAGGGGTGAATACCATCTCACCTAGGTGCTTTATCAAAGGTAATGATTTTTGAACATGATCAAATCTCCTTTTAAACATTTTTACAGAATCTGCTCCACACCTGTTATTGTCCCAGCTGAATTAGAATCTAAGAACTTAAGCTATTGAAAATTAATACACTTAAAACCTTTAGTAAACAGGGGTGGATGCCATTTTGCCCTGGTACGTTATCAAATGTAACATTGTTTAGGTATAACTGAATCCATTTTTAAATAAAGTTACTGTTGTATTTTTGGGACTGCACCAGCTAAAAAAGAGTCTAAGATGTTAAGAAACAGTACAGTAGTTTATAAATAACTGACCTTAATACTTTTAGTATACAGGGGTGGATACCATCTCACCTAGGTGCTTTATCAAAATTAATATGTTTAACCATAACCAAATCTCTTCCAAAATATTGTTACCAAGTCTGCTCTACACTAGGGACGGTGTCAGCTGCAATAATAGAATCTAAGAAAATAAGATGCAGTGGTTTCTGTGTATCCATTGACCGTAGCATCCCCAGTGACTCCTGTGCTCCTGTGTCTATATTGGCCCCAGTGACTCCTGTGCTCCTGTGTCTCCATTGGCCCCAGTGACCCCTGTGCACTTCTGCATCTCCATTGGACTGTAGTGGCCCCAGTGACCCCTGTGCACTCCTGCGTCTCAATTGGATTGTAGTGGCCCCAGTGACTCCGGTGCTCCTGTTTCTCCATTGGCCCAAGTGACCCCTTTGCTCCTGTGTCTCCATTGACCCTGGTGACCCCTGTGCACTCCTGTGTCTCCATTGGCCCCAGTGACCCCTATGCATTCTGTGTATCCAGTGACTCCAGCGTCCCCGGTGACTCCTGTGCTCCTGTGTCTCCATTGGCCCCAGTGATCCCTGTGTACTCCTGTGTCTCCATTGGCCCCAGTGACTCCTGTGTCTCCATTGGCCCCAGTGACTCCTGTGCTCCTGTTTCTCCATTGACCCCAGTGACCCCTGTGCACTCCTGCATATCCAATGACTCCAGTATCCCCAGTGACTCCTGTGTCTCCATTGACCCTGGTGATCCCTGTGTATTACTGTGCATCCAGTGACTCCAGCATCCCCAGTGACTCCTTTGCTCCTGTGTCTCCATTAGCCCCAGTGACCCCTGTACACGCCTGTGTATCCAGTGACTTTAGTAGCCCCAGTGACTCCTTTGCTCTTGTGTCTCCATTGGCCCCAGTGACCCCTGTGCACGCCTGTGTATCCAGTGACTTTAGTGGCCCCAGTGACTCCTGTGCTTTTGTGTCTCCATTGGCCCTAGTGACCCCTATGCATTCTGTGTATCCAGTGACTCCAGCGTCCCCGGTGACTCCTGTGCGCCTGTCTCTTCATTGGCCCCAGTGATCCCTGTGCACTCCTGTGGCTCCATTGGTCCCAGTGACTCCAGCGTCCCCAGTGACTCCTGTGCTCCTGTGTCTCCATTGGCCCCAGTGACTCCTGTGCTCCTGTTCCTCCTTTGGCCCCAGTGACCCCTGTGCACTCCTGCGTATCCAGTGACTCCAGTATCCCCAGTGACTCCTGTGTCTCCATTGACCCTGGTGATCCCTGTGTATTCCTGTGCATCCAGTGACTCCAGCATCTCCAGTGACTCCTTTGCTCCTGTGTCTCCATTGGCCCCAGTGACCCCTGTACATGCCTGTACCTCCAGTGACTTTAGTGGCCCTAGTGACTCCTGTGCTCTTGTGTCTCCATTGGCCACAGTGACCCCTGTGCACTCCTGTGTATCCAGTGACTTTAGTGGCCCCAGTGACTCCTGTGCTTTTGTGTCTCCAGTGACCCCTGTGCACTCCTGTGTATCCAGTGACTCTAGTGGCCCCAGTGACTCCTGTGTTTCTGTGTCTCCATTGGCCCCAGTGACCCCTGTGCACTCCTGTGTATCCAGTGACTTTAGTGGCCCCAGTGACTCCTGTGCTTTTGTGTCTCCATTGGCCCCAGTGACCCCTGTGCACTCCTGTGTATTCAGTGACTTTAGTGGCCCCAGTGACCCCTGTGCACTCCTGTGCCTCCAGTGACTCCTGTGACTTCCAGTGACTCCACAGTGTCCTGTGTCTACCTGTACTTCCAGGATGCCCCGAACGCCTCTGTGACAACCTCATCTCCAGGCAGCCCCAGGCACGCTCCTGTTGACCATTCCTCTACCTGTGGATTTGGACCCGTGACCATGACAGTTCAGGTGTAACCGCACCACTTTCTGTGTTAGGCCGGTTAAGCTAAACGGGGAGCGCTTCTTTTCCCACTCAAGTGTTCCCACCCTTGTAGATTTACAATAAATTGTGTTCACATATTATTATGATCAACGTGAGAAAAGCTGTACTGTCTGATTAAATAAAAACAAACAGTTTCCTGATGGGCTTTATTTATGTGGGGGGGGGGATGTTGGGTCAGCAATTTCTCTGGCTGATGAATTGGGAATTCCAGAAGAGATTTCAGCTCCTAAATATAAAACTGAAGATTTTTCTTCCTCTTTGTGACTTCTGCTTGTGGCTAATGGAAAGCAGAACTGTCTGTTAGTGTTCGATCTGTCCATTTCTGCGGAATCTGCAATTCTAAAGAACAATGGCAGCAAACGTCAAATTCGCTTTCTATACAACGGCACCGAAAGCAAAGGTCATAAGGGGTAGTAAACAGTTTCTTGGATCTATCGAATGCTGCAGCTACACCTTCCCACCTTTGGCTGCTCTGACCAAATTCTCCACCTGTTTTTTCGCTGTGGTGGGATAGACCACCAATTTTTAAAGACTTTTCTTCATCCAAAACATCCGCTGATGATTTACAGACATTCTTGGAATGTCCCAGATAAAGAGAGTCTAAGATCGTGATAATATATAGTGGTTCATTAATTACTAAACTTAATACTTTTAGTACACAAGGGTGGAAACCATCTCACCTAGGGGCTTTAAAAGGGTTAATGTTGTTTAAACATTACCAAATCTCTTTTTAAATAATGTTACAACATTTACTCTACATCAGGGATAATGTGTACAGTATATAATAGAATTTAAGATATTAAAGTACAGTGGTTTATGAAAATATATACTTAAAGGGGTTGTAAACTCTCAAGGTTTACAAGCCCTTTACAACCCCTGAAGAACAATGGCAGCAAACGTCAAATTTGAAATTTGCTTTCTGTACAACGGCACTGAAAGCAAAGGTCATAAGAGGTAGTAAACATTTTTTTTGGATCTATCGAATGCTGCAGCTACACCTTCCCACCTTTGGCTGCTCTGGCCAAATTCTCCTCAGTTTATTTTTGCTGTGGTGAAGCCTGTTGTAAGGATAGACCACCAGTTTTTAAAGACTTTTCTTCATCCAAAACATCTGCTGATGATTTACAGACAGTCTTGGAAAGTTTTGTGTAAGTCTAGTGTAAGATCGTGATAATATATAGTGGTTCATTAATTACTAAACTTAATACTTTTAGTACACAAGGGTGGAAACCATCTCACCTAGGGGCTTTAAAAGGGTTAATGTTGTTTAAACATTACCAAATCTATTTTTAAATAAGGTTACAACATTTACTCTACATCAGGGATAATGTGTACAGTATATAATATAATTTAAGATATTAAAGTACAGTGGTTTATGAAAATATATACTTAAATGGGTTGTAAACTCTCAAGGTTTACAAGCCCTTTACAACTCCTCAAGAACAATGGCAGCAAACGTCAAATTTGAAATTTGCTTTCTGTACAATGGCACCGAAAGCAAAGGTCATAAGAGGTAGTAAACAGTTTTTTTGGATCTATCGAATGCTGCAGCTACACCTTCCCATCTTTGGCTGCTCTGGCCAAATTCTCCTTAGTTTTTTTCGCTGTGGTGAAGTCTGTTGTAGGGATAGACCGTCAATTTTTAAAGACTTTTCTTCATCCAAAACATCTGCTGATGATTTACAGACAGTCTTGGAAAGTTTTGTGTAAGTCTAGTGTAAGATCGTGATAATATATAGTGGTTCATTAATTACTAAACTTAATACTTTTAGTACACAAGGGTGGAAACCATCTCACCTATGGGCTTTAAAAGGGTTAATGTTGTTTAAACATTACCAAATCACTTTTTAAATCATGTTACAACATTTACTCTACATCAGGGATAATGTGTACAGTATATAATATAATTTAAGATATTAAAGTACAGTGGTTTATGAAAATATATACTTAAAGGGTTTGTAAACTCTTAAGGTTTACAAGCCCTTTACAACCCCTCAAGAACAATGGCAGCAAACGTCAAATTTGAAATTTGCTTTCTGTACAATGGCACCGAAAGCAAAGGTCATAAGAGGTAGTAAACAGTTTCTTGGATCTATCGAATGCTGCAGCTACCCCTTCCCACCTTTGGCTGCTCTGGCCAAATTCTCCTTAGTTTTTTTCGCTGTGGTGAAGTCTATTGTAGGGATAGACCGTCAATTTTTAAAGACTTTTCTTCATCCAAAACATCCGCTGATGATTTACAGACATTCTTGGAATGTCCCAGATAAAGAGAGTCTAAGATCGTGATAATATATAGTGGTTCATTAATTACTAAACTTAATACTTTTAGTACACAAGGGTGGAAACCATCTCAGCTATGGGCTTTAAAAGGGTTAATGTTGTTTAAACATTACCAAATCTCTTTTTAAATAATGTTACAACATTTCCTATACATCAGGGATAATGTATACAGTATATAATAGAATTTAAGATATTAAAGTACAGTGGTTTATGAAAATATATACTTAAAGGGGTTGTAAACTCTCAAGGTTTACAAGCCCTTTACAACCCCTCAAGAACAATGGCAGCCAACGTCAAATTTGCAATTTGCTTTCTGTACAACTGCACCGAAAGCAAAGGTCATAAGAGGTAGTAAACATTTTTTTGGATCTATCGAATGCTGCAGCTACACCTTCCCACCTTTGGCTGCTCTGGTCAAATTCTCTTCAGTTTTTTTCGCTGTGGTGAAGTCTGTTGTAAGGATAGACCACCAGTTTTTAAAGACTTTTCTTCATCCAAAACATCTGCTGATGATTTACAGACAGTCTTGGAAAGTTTTGTGTAAGTCTAGTGTAAGATCGTGATAATATATAGTGGTTCATTAATTACTAAACTTAATACTTTTAGTACACAAGGGTGGAAACCATCTCACCTATGGGCTTTAAAAAGGTTAATGTTGTTTAAACATTACCAAATCTCTTTTTAAATAATGTTACAACATTTACTCTACATCAGGGATAATATGTACAGTATATAATAGAATTTAAGATATTAACGTACAATGTTTTATGAACATATATACTTAAAGGGGTTATAAACCCTCAAGGTTTTTTCACCTTAATGCATTCTATAACCTAATACTTTTAGTGCATAGGGGTTGGATACTATCTGGTTAAGGTGCTTATCAAGCCTTATGCATAACTCAATACATAATATCTTCTTAAATAATGTTGCAGTATGTCTGGAAATCTCCCAGCTAAAGTATAAGAAATTAAGAAATAGTGGTATATGAACTTAATACTTTAAGAACACAGGGGTGAATACTATTTAGCCACAGTGCTTTATTAAATGCAATTTTGCTCTTAAGTGAATCTCTTTTTTAAATAATGTTAGAACATTTATTGTATTTATGTCTGGAACTCTCCCAGCCGAAATAGAGCATGGGAAATTAAGAAATCGTGGTTTATGATTATATGAACCTAATACCTTAAGAACACAGGGGTGGATATCCTTTAGCCGTTTTAATATCCTGTAACACACAGGGATAGGAAGAAGATTTTCAAAGTTTACCTATATAGCGAGACCACCACCGTCCAACTGGAGATCCATCAACCGGCTCTCAGGTACAGAAAACACACATCACACCGTTCCAACATATTTCGTGTTTTATTGCCAAAAGGGTCACTTCCTATTTTTCCAACGATATGTACACCATGATTTTGCTTTCCAATTTACAATATAAACATTCATTTCCCAAGGGGTTAAGAAATTATAGTATAAGTTCTTTTATAAGACAGTCCCACCTCCCTTCCAGGTGACCACCTCACGTCCAGGTGACCACTTCACGTCCAGGTGACTACCTCAGGTCCAGGTGACCACCTCAGGTCCATGTGACCACTCACATCTGGGTGACCACCTCACGTCCAGGTGACCACCTCAGGTCCAGGTGACCACCTCATGTCCAGGTGACCACTTCACGTCCAGGTGACCACCTCACGTCCAGATGACCACCTCATGTCCAGGTGACCACTTCACGTCCAGGTGACCACCTCACGTCCAGGTGACTACCTCAGGTCCAGGTGACCACCTCAGGTCCATGTGACCACTCACATCTGGGTGACCACCTCGCGTCCAGGTGACCACCTCAGGTCCAGGTGACCACCTCATGTCCAGGTGACCACTTCACGTCCAGGTGACCACCTCACGTCCAGATGACCACCTCATGTCCAGGTGACCACTTCACGTCCAGGTGACCACCTCACATCCAGGTGACCACCTCACGTCCAGGTGACATCACAGGAAGGGATGGGAAACCCACCCTAATAGGTAAGCTGAATTTCAACATAAAATACTCTTTATATATATATATCATTACATTTATTTATTTTTTTCAGTGCAAGCAGTGTAAAGTACCTGGATCTGACTTGGAATCAGCCTTTTCCCAGTCCCTGTACAGCAGAGCTCAGACTGGGAGAAAAAGACAAGCAGATGTGCGAGGAGACACACTGATAGGGCAGAGAGATAGGCTCATCAGTCTGCTCCTTCTCCTTTCACCGGCCAACCATAGAGTAGGCATGGGGGAGTGGACCTGCAAGTGAAAGTGAAACTGCAGCAAAGAAAAGATCAGGTCTGCTGTGCTGTGCTGTGAGGCAGAGCTGTGAGAATCTCAGGACGGGATGGACAGAAATACAACTCCTTTGAAAAGCCCCCATATGTGTGGTTAGCTGGAGTTCCAATTTAAAGGATTCCACTTATGGGGGGCCATCACCATCTGTCACATCCAACTTAAAGTTCATGCCTCCAGCTGTACATCACATTCGCCGTTTGTCACTTTAATCTTGTTGGCGTTCGCGACACACGGAAGCGTTTCCTGCAGCGTGGGAAGAAGAAAATGTCTGACCCCCCCCCCCCCTCCCGGGTGTTCAGGCACAAACCATAAAACAAAGTCACCAAAATCCTTCCATTGTGGTTTGTAGACTCCATCCTCTGGTTTCCTGACCGTAACCCAAAAACAAGGCGACCGGCCTGCCAGAGGACACGAAATCTGACCTACTTGGCTCCCGGAGGGTTGTATATATAAGCGACCAATGAATTGGGTCAGATTATTTCACTCATATGCTCCAGTCCTAGGAGCAGCGATGGGAGCGCCGATAATCTCCAAATGATCCCCACAATGCGCCTTCTCTGCGGTATAACATTTTTATGGGAGAAGCAATTGGAGGAAGGAAGAATTAATTTTTTGGGTTCGGGAAATAATTGTTCAACTATGTGCTGCACCACTCGTCGTTCCACTGAGCCCCCTACAGGGGGAGACTCAAACAGCCAGGATGGATTTTCCTAATTGGTCACTGTTGTTGTCCTACATTATATGACATGGCATACTGCTCCCTCTGCTTCACATAATGCTCCACCTCCTGCACCCCACTACTCCCTCTGCTTCACATAATGCTCCTCCTCCGGCACCCTACTGCTCCCTCTGCTTCACATAATGCTCCACCTCCTGTACCCTATGGCTCCCTCTGCTTCACATCACTGCTCCACCTCCTGCACCCCACTACTCCCTCTGCTTCCCATAATGCTCCACCTCCTGCACCCTACTGCTCTCTCTGCTTCACACTAGTGCTCTACCTCCTGCACCCCACTACTCCCTCTGCTTCCCATAATGCTCCACCTCCTGCACCCTACTACTCCCTCTGCTTCACACTAGTGCTCCACCTCTTTTGCCCTATAGCTCCCATTCCTTTTTCCTAGCGCACCACTTTACTTGCCCCTAGTGCTTCCCCTCTCTCAAACTAGAGCTCACCTTAGTAATTCTCCTCCCTCTCCCTAGGGATTCTGCTCCTTCACCCTACTCCCTCTGCTTAACGCCAGTTCTCCACCTCCTTCACCCTAGTGCCAACCCCTCTCCCCATCATCTTGGTGCTCCCTTTCATTTGCCCTAGGGAACCCCCCACTGTGCTCAAGTGCTTTGCTGCTCTCCCTAGTGCTTCCTCACCCCAATACTCCACCTTCACCCCCCTAGTGCTACCTCACATCATCCTAGTACCTCCCTCCTTTGCGCTAGAGCTTCCTCATCTTATTGCTACCCCTTTGACCCAAGATCTGCTCCTCCTTTACCCTAGTGCTCTTTTTTTCCTACTATAG
>NW_027507791.1:31071923-31174423 GCF_037356315.1 Lithobates pipiens | reverse complement strand
AAATTAAAGGGATAATGTAAAAATGAAAAATAAAATAAATAAGGAAAAAAAAATTCTATTACAAGGGATGTTTACATGTAATAGGAATAATAGTGATTAAAAAAAAAAATGAAAGGGACAGTGCAAAAATAAATAAATTAGAAAAAAAATGAAAGGGACAGTATAAAATAAATAAATAAGAAATAAAGTTAAAGGGACAATGTAAAATAAAAAAAAATTTGAAAAAAATAATTAAAGGGACAATGTCAAATAAATAAATAAGAAAAAAATTAGCGCCCCCAACCCTCCTTTGCTTTTAAAAGAAGAAGAAGAGAGATCTTATCTTATAGATCTCTCCATAAAGAGGAACCTGTCATCCCTTATTTCTATTACGAGGGATGTTTGCATGTAATAGAAATAAAAGTGAATAAAAAATAAATAAAAGGGACAATGTAAAAATAAATAAATAATTTAAAAAATGAAAGGGACGATGTAAAATAAATAAATAAGGAAAAAAATTAAAGGGACAGTGTAAAATAAATAAATAAGAAAAAAAATGAAAGCGCCCCCATCCCTCCTTTGTTTTTAAAAGAAGAAGAGAGATCTGGGGTCTTATAGATCTCTCTATAAAGAGGGACCTGTCATCCCTTATTTCTATTACACGGGATGTTTGCATGTAATAGAAATAAAAGTGAATAAAAAAAATGAAAGGGACAATGTAAAAATAAATAAATAAGAAAAAAAATGAAAGGGACAATGTAAAATAAATAAATAATAAAAAAAAAATGAAAGGGACGATGTAAAATAAATAAATAAGAAAAAAAATGAAAGGGACAATGTAAAATAAATAAATAAGAAAAAAAATGAAAGGAACATTGTAAAAATAAATAAATAAGAAAAAAATGAAAGGGACGATGTAAAATAAATAAATAAGAAAAAAAAATGAAAGGGACGATGTAAAATAAATAAATAAATAAATAAGAAAAAAAAATTAAAGGGACAGTGTAAAATAAATAAATAAGAAAAAAAATGAAAGCGCCCCCATCCCTTCTTTGCTTTTAAAAGAAGAAGAGAGATCTGGGGTCTTCTAGATCTCTCCATAAAGAGGACCTGTCATCCTTTATATCTATTACAAGGGATGTTTGCATGTAAAAGAAATAAAAGTGAATAAAAAAAAAATGAAAGGGACAATGTAAAATAAATAATAAAAAAAAATGAAAGGGACAATGTAAAATAAATAATTAAGGAAAAAATTAAAGGGATGATGTAAAATAAATAAATAATAAAAAAAAAATGAAAGGGACGATGTAAAATAAATAAATAAGAAAAAAAATGAAAGGGACGATGTAAAATAAATAAATAAGAAAAAAAAATGAAAGGGACAATGTAAAATAAATAAATAAGAAAAAAATGAAAGGTACATTGTAAAAATAAATAAATAAGAAAAAAAATGAAAGGGACAATGTAAAATAAATAAATTAGAAAAAAAAATGAAAGGTATATTCTAAAAATAAATAAATAAGAAAAAAATGAAAGGGACAATGTAAAATAAATAAATAAGAAAAAAAATGAAAGGGACAATGTAAAATAAATAAATAAGAAAAAAAAATGAAAGGGACAATGTAAAATAAATAAATAAGAAAAAAAAATGAAAGGGACGATGTAAAAAATATAAATAAGAAAAAAAATGAAAGGGAAAATGTAAAATAAATATATAAATAAGAAAAAAATTCAAGGGACAGTGTAAAATAAATAAATAAGAAAAAAAATGAAAGCGCCCCCATCCCTCCTTTGCTTTTAAAAGAAGAAGAGAGATCTGGGGTCTTATAGATCTCTCCATAAAGAGGACCTGTCATCCCTTATTTCTATTACAAGGGACATTTACATTTCTTGTAATAGGGATAAAAGTGATTAAAAAAAAAAAACTAATTAAAGGGATAATGTAAAAATGAAAAAATAAATAAATAAGAAAAAAAATGTAAAGTGCCCCCATCCCTCCTTTGCTTTTAGGAAGAGAGATCTGGGGTCTCATATATCTCTCCATAAAGAGGACCTGTCATCCCTTATTTCTATTACAAGGGATGTTTGCATGTAATAGAAATAAAAGTGATTAAAAAAAAATGAAAGGGACAATGTAAAAATAAATAAATAAGAAAAAAAATGAAAGAGACAATATAAAATAAATAAATAAGAAATAAAATAAAATAAGAAATAAAATGAAAGGGACAGTGTAAAAAAATAAAAAAAAAAGAAGAAAAAAGAAAAAAGAAGAAAAAAATGAAAGGGACAATATAAAATAAATAAGGCATAACATTGAGGGGACAATGAAAAATAAATAAATAATAAAAAATAAAATAAAGGGACAGTGTAAAATAAATAAATAAGAAAAAAAATGAAAGCGCCCCCATCCCTCCTTTGCTTTTAAAAGAAGAAGAGAGATCTGGGGTCTTATAGATCTCTCCATAAAGAGGACCTGTCATCCCTTATTTCTATTACAAGGGATGTTTGCATGTAATAGAAATAAAAGTGATTAAAAAAAAAATGAAAGGGACAATGTAAAAATAAATAAATAAGAAAAAAAATGAAAGAGACAATATAAAATAAATAAATAAGAAATAAAATAAAATAAGAAATAAAATGAAAGGGACAGTGTAAAAAAATAAAAAAAAAAGAAGAAAAAAGAAGAAAAAAATGAAAGGGACAATATAAAATAAATAAGGCATAACATTGAGGGGACAATGAAAAATAAATAAATAATAAAAAATAAAATAAAGGGACAGTGTAAAATAAATAAATAAGAAAAAAAAATGAAAGCGCCCCCATCCCTCCTTTGCTTTTAAAAGAAGAAGAGAGATCTGGGGTCTTATAGATCTCTCCATAAAGAGGACCTGTCATCCTTTATATCTATTACAATGGATGTTTACATTTTTTGTAATAGGAATAAAAGCGATTAATAAAAAAAAAAAAATTGATGGACAGGGTAAAAAAACATAAAAATAACAATAATAATTAAGAAAAAAATTGGATTTCTGGCGGATCAACAGGCATTTATTATTGATCAAAAACACTTTCAATGGGATATTTATTAGAGAAAAAGGGAGGAAATAAGAGGAGATGATTGGTCGGGGTTTTATATACACTTCCTGAATGATAAAAGACTGGTCTGCAGGGCTCAAAAGCAGAGATGAAGGAGAGGGACCTCCATAGGGGTAAGAGGGGTTGTCTGTCACCTACTTACCTCATTAGTATCCCCAGGAACAGGACAAGGACCATGACAAAACTCACCCCCGCCACAAGCAACACATAGCGGGGGACGGGGGCAGGGGGCTTCTCCACTGTTATTGCTGTAAGACATTATAGGGAGAGTTATAGAGGAAGGAGCAGAGCCCTCCAGCAGTGCAGAGTATTTCAGGAGAGGAGAGTTCTAGAGCAAGGAGCAGAGCCCTTCAGCAGAGAAGAGTGTTTCAGGAGAGGAGAGTTATAGAGGAAGGAGCAGAGTCCTCCAGCAGAGAAGAGTATTTCAGGAGAGGAGAGTTATAAAGGAAGGAGCAGAGTCCTCCAGCAGTGCAGAGTATTTCAGGAGAGGAGAGTTATAGAGGAAGGAGCACAGTCCTCCAGCAGTGCAGAGTATTTCAGGAGAGGAGAGCTATAGAGGAAAGAGCAGAGTCCTCCAGCAGTGCAGAGTATTTCAGGAGAGGAGAGTTATAGAGGAAAGAGCAGAGTCCTCCAGCAGTGCAGAGTATTTCAGGAAAGGAGAGTTATAGAGGAAGGAGCAGAGTCCTCCGGCAGTGCAGAGTATTTCAGGAAAGGAGAGTTATAGAGGAAGGAGCAGAGTGCTCCAGCAGTGCAGAGTATTTCAGGAGAGGAGAGTTATAGAGGAAAGAGCAGAGTCCTCCAGCAGTGCAGAGTATTTCAGGAGAGGAGAGTCCTCCAGCAGTGCAGAGTATTTCAGGAGAGGAGAGCTATAGAGGAAAGAGCAGAGTCCCCCAGCAGTGCAGAGTATTTCAGGAGAGGAGAGTCCTCCAGCAGTGCAGAGTATTTCAGGAGAGGAGAGTTATAGAGGAAAGAGCAGAGTCCCCCAGCAGTGCAGAGTATTTCAGGAGAGGAGAGTTATAGAGGAAGGAGCATTTTCAGCATTGTTTCTCTCGCACCTTCTGGTTCCTCTTCTTCTGCTGATGTCATAATGAAGTCCTGAGTGCAGTAAAGTTCACAATCAATACATAATTCTTCTAATATGGGGTCACCCTCCTCCCCCGACTCTCACACTTACCGTCGTTGTGGGCGGCTCACTTTCCTCTTTTGCTGAAAAAAACAGAACATTGAGGGAATCATTATCACCGACCTCCTCCTCTGCATCCCATAAATATCAGAATGATTCAGAATTGGAAGGGCAGCCACATGTAGGAAGGGCAGCCACATGTAGGAAGGGCAGCCACATGTACGAAGGGCAGCCACATGTAGCGAGGAGCTAAAATGTGACTTTCCACGCATGCACAGGGCAGTTAGATTGCATGGAATGTTTGTTGGGATTCCAGGTTTGATAAGATAATATTGGGATGATATTAGATGCCCATTTTAACACAGCGCTGTACCTGACCAGGGGGTGCCAAACGCCTCTTCACTCCACGCGCTCCAGGGCAACGAAAACTCCTCTTTTGCCCTCACGCGCACACCATGCCGTCTCCTCTCCAGCGCATCATTGATCATGAAGTGCTTGTCACTGGTCGTCCCCTGAGGGAAGCAGAATTTCACATTTGTAGGATTTATGGTTCTTGCTGTGGGTGGATCCACCATTAACTTTACAATTCTCCATAAATAGTACTACAGCAGTCTACTTATATGCTTACTTGATTAGGGCAGGTGTGAACTGTCCTTTTCTCATTGAACCATGTGACTTGAACACAGGATGTCATAACCAGTCTCAGGTTTTTGCCATCTGCTGGTCGTTTCTTAGAATTTCAGCTCAGATCAGTGCAGTGCACACCTGCCCTAATCAAGAAAACCTTTAAGTAGATTGCTGGAAATTCAGCTATTGCCATTGCTTTCATGATTAGGACAGGTGTGAACTGTTCTATTTTCATTGAAACACATGACCTTCCATGAAGGACCTGTTGTATTTTATCCAGACCAGAATCAGAAACTATTAGGTTTACAGCATCTGGCCACCAGCCTGTTGACTGCAACTCTGTTCTGTTTCCTTGAACCACCTTCTGAGGGCTTACACTGCATCTACCTTCCTTGGTAGTTGGCTGTCAACACCGGAGACAGTGCACATCCACTGCACTCCACAATGCAGGATGTAATAGTCAGTCTCAGGTTTTTGCACTCTGCTGGTCATTACTTAGAACTGCAGCTCAGATCTGTAAAGTGCACACCTTCTCTAATCAAGAAAGCGTTTAAATAGACTGCTGGGCATTCAGCTACTGGCACTGATTTCATAATTAGGACAGGTGTGAACTCTTTTATTCTCATTGAAACACATGACCTTCCATGAAGGAGCTGTTGTATGTAATCCAGACCAGAAGCAGAAACTATTAGGTTTACAGCATCTGGCCACCAGCCTACTGACTGTAACTCTCTTCTGTTTCCTTGAACCACCTTCTGAGGGCTTACACTGCATTTACCTTCTTTGGTAGTTAGCTGTCGGCCCTGGTGACAGTGCACAGCCACTGAACTCCACAACGCAGGATGTAATAGTCAGTCTCAGGTTTTTTGCCGTTTGCTGGTCATTACTTAGAACTGCAGCTCAGATCTGTAAAGTGCACACCTTCCCTAATCAAGAAAGCGTTTAAATAGACTGCTGGACATTCAGCTATTGGCATTGCTTTCATAATTATGACAGGTGTGAACTGTTCTATTCTCACTGAACCACGTGACCTTCAATAAAGGAGCTGCTGTATTTTATCCAGACCAGAAGCAGAGACTATTAGGTAGGCAGAATCTCGACACCAGCCTGCTGACTGCTACTCTCTTCTGTTTCCTCAAACCATCTTCCGAGGTCTTACACTGCACCTGTCTTCCTTGGTAATTGGCTGTTGGCCCTGGTGACAGTAGACAGCCACTGAACTCCACAACGCTCGATGTAATAATCAGTCTCAAGATTTTGCTGTCTGCTGGTCATTACTTGGAACTGCAGCAGTGCACACCTGCCCTAATCATAAGCTTGTTTAAGTAGACTGCTTCACATTCAGCAATTGCTTGACTCTAGATCATATATCATTCTGTTTTACACATTTTGTATTTTATCCAGACCAGAAGCAGAAATGATTAGGTTTACAGCATCTGGCCACCATCCTGCTGACTGCAACTCTCTTCGGTGTCCTTTAACCACCTTCTGAGGGCTTACACTGCATCTACCTTCCTTGGTAGTTGGCTGTCAACCCTGGGGACAGTGCACAGCCACTGAACTCCACAGCGCAGGATGTAATAGTCAGTCCGAGGTTTTTGCCATCTGATGGTCATTACTTAGAACTGCAGCTCAGATCTGTAAAGTGCACACCTTCCTTAATCAAGAAAGCGTTTAAATAGGCTGCTGGACATTCAGCTACTGGCATTGATTTCATAATTAGGACAGGTGTGAACTCTTTTATTCTCATTGAAACACATGACCTTCCATGAAGGAGCTGCTGTATGCAATCCAGACCAGAAGCAGAAACTATTAGGTTTACAGCATCTGGCCACCAGCCTACTGACTGTAACTCTCTTCTGTTTCCTTGAACCACTTTCTGAGGGCTTACACTGCATCTACCTTCCTTGGTAGTTGGCTGTTGGCCCTGGTGACAGTGCAAAGCCACTGAACTCCACAGTGCAGGATGTAATAGTCAGTCCGAGGTTTTTGCCATCTGATGGTCATTACTTAGAACTGCAGCTCAGATCTGTAAAGCGCACACCTTCCCTAATCAAGTGTTTAAATAGACTGCTGGACATTCAGCTATTGGCATTGCTTTCATAATTATGACAGGTGTGAACTGTTCTATTCTCACTGAACCACATGACCTTCAATAAAGGAGCTGCTGTATTTTATCCAGACCAGAAGCAGAGACTATTATGTAGGCAGAATCTGGACACAAGCCTGCTGATTGCTACTCTCTTCTGCTTCCTCAAACCATCTTCACCTGTCTTCATTGGTAATTGGCTGTTGGCCCTGGTGACAGTGCACAGCCACTGAACTCCACAGCGCAGGATGTAATAGTCAGTCTCAGGTTTTTTTGCCTGTTTGCTGGTCATTACTTAGAACTGCAGCTCAGATCTGTAAAGTGCACACCTTCCCTAATCAAGAAAGCGCTTAAATAGACTGCTGGAGATTCAGCTATTGGCATTGCTTTCATAATCATGACAGGTGTGAACTGTTCTATTCTCACTGAACCACATGACCTTCAATAAAAGGAGCTGCTGTATTTTATCCAGACCAGAAGCAGAGACTATTAGGTATGCAGAATCTGGACACAAGCCTGCTGATTGCTACTCTCTTCTGTTTCCCCGAACCATCTTCACCTGTCTTCATTGGTAATTGGCTGTTGGCCCTGGTGACAGTGCACAGCCACTGAACTCCACAACGCTCAATGTAATAATCAGTCTCAAGATTTTGCCATCTGCTGGTCATTACTTAGAACTGCGGCAGTGCACACCTGCCCTAATCATGAGATTTTTTAGACTGCTGCACATTCAGCCATTGCTTGACTCTAGATCATATATCATTCTGTTTTACACATTTTGTTTGTGGACTTTTAAGCACCGAGGACTGCATGATTTAAAGGGGAACGCAAACTTTATATATTTTGATTGGCAGCATGTACATTTTGAAGATGTGCACTGGGGATTGCATGATGTAAAGCAGATTGTGAACTCATTTTGCACACACTTTGTGTTAGCGAGCTCTTAGCTAGGGGAGGGGACTGATTTTAGCTGCACAGGGATATCTGAACTTTTGTTGCACTGGTTGCAGATGGCAGCGATAAGGAACGGTGTGTGTGCCGAGTACATTTTTCTTTCCAGTTTCCACCCCCACAAGGTTTCAGTTTCGCAAAAGCTGTTTTTGTCAAGGTGCAAAAAAAAAAAAAAAAAAAAAAAGTTGAACCCTAATATCGAATTTTTAATTTCTTTTTTTTTTTATATCTGTACTTCATTTCTCCGGTACCAACTGTCAGTCTGCAGCAGCTGGAAAATGTAGGGGAGGTTGGGGGGGAAGTGATGATTTTTTTTTCCAGTTGTAATATTAGATAAAAAAAAAAGTTATATTAGTGCAGCTTGGACAGGAACTAAAATATGTCTTCCCCGGAAGCAAATTCGCAAAGGACTTTGTATTAAAGTGGGCCATATATGGATTGAAATTTGGCCAATTCGGCAGGGAAAGAAAAACGGACCCACGTATGACACAGCTGTACACTCTAATTTGGCTGCGACAATCACAGGTGTAGAACAGATATTATAACATTATTTAAAAAAAAAATAATAATAATTTGGTCACGTTTAAACATCATTAACTTTTATAAAGCGCCTAGGTGAGATTATCCACCCCTGTGTACTAAAAGTATTAAGTTCATCAAATCACTTCACTATATCTTAATTTCTTAGACTCTAATTCAGCTGGGACAATCACAGGTGTAACATTATTTAAAAAGAGATTTGGTCACGTTTAAACATCATTAACTTTGATAAAGCACCTAGGAGAGATATTATCCACCCCTGTGTACTAAAAGTATTAAGTCCATTAATTCATTACATCCTCATATCTTAGACTCTAATTCAGCTGGGTGAATCACGGGTGTAAAACAAAAAATTTTACATTATTTAAAAGAGATTTGGTCACCTTTAAACATCATTAACTTTGATAAAGCACCAAAGAGAGACATTATCCACCCCTGTGTACTAAAAGTATTAAGTCCATTAATTCATTACATCCTCATATCTTAGACTCTAATTCAGCTGGGTGAATCACGGGTGTAAAACAAAAATGTTAACATTATTTAAAAGAGATTTGGTCACCTTTAAACATCATTAACTTTTATAAAGCACCAAAGAGAGATATTATCCACCCCTGTGTACTAAAAGTATTAAGTTCATTAAATCAATATATATTCATCTTAATTTCTAATTCAGCTGGGACAATCACAGGTGTATAATAAAATATTGTAACATTATTTAGAAGGAGATTTGGTCACATTGAAACATCATTAACTTTATTAAAGCTCCTAGGAGAGGTGCTATCCACCCCTGTGTACTAAAAGTATTAAGCTAATTAAATCACTATGTCTCAATTTCTCAGGCAGCTCAAGGAGGGTGTACAGGAGGGAGAGTGCTCAGGGTGGGTGTACGAGGGGGAGAGAGCTTAGGGAGGGTGTACAGGAGGGAGAGAGCTCAGGGAGGGTGTACAGGGGGAGAGAGCTCAGGGAGGGTGTACAGGAGGGAGAGAGCTCAGGGAGGGTGTACAGGGGGAGAGAGCTCAGGGAGGGTGTACAGGGGGAGAGAGCTCAGGGAGGGTGTACAGGGGGAGAGAGCTCAGGGAGGGTGTACAGGAAAGAGAGAGTGCTCAGGGAGGCTGTACAGGGGGAGAGAGCTCAGGGAGGGTGTACAGGAGGGAGAGTGCTCAGGGAGGGTGTACAGGGGGAGAGAGCTCAGGGAGGGTGTACGGGAGGAGAGAGCTCAGGGAGGGTGAACGGGGGGAGAGAGCTCAGGGAGGGTGTACGGTGGGAGTGAGCTCATGGAGGGTGTACGGGGGGAGAGAGCTCAGGGAGGGTGTACGGGGGGAGAGAGCTCAGGGAGGGTGTACAGGGGAGAGAGCTCATGGAGGGTGTACGGGGGGAGAGAGCTCAGGGAGGGTGTACGGGGGAGAGAGCTCATGGAGGGTGTACGGGGGGAGAGAGCTCAGGGAGGGTGTACGTGGGAGAGAGATCAGGGAGGGTGTACGGGGAAGAGAGCTCAGGGAGGGTGTACGGGGGGAAAGATCTCAATTCGGGTGTACAGGGAGAGAGAGCTCATGGAGGGTGTACAGGGGGAGAGCGCTCAGGGAGGGTGTACGGGAGGGAGAGAGCTCAGGGAGGGTGTACGGGGGAGAGAACTCAGGGCGGGTGTACAGGGGGAAAGAGCTCAGGGATGGTGTACAGGGGGAGAGAGCTCAGGGAGGGTGTACAGGAAGAGAGCGCTCAGGGAGGGTGTACGGGAGGGAGAGAGCTCAGGGAGGGTGTACCGGAAGGATAGAGCTCAGGGAGGGTGTATGGGGGGAAAGAGCTCAGGGAGGGTGTACGGGGGGAGAGAGCTCAGGGAGGGTGTACGGGAGGGAGAGAGCTCAGGGAGGGTGTACCGGAAGGATAGAGCTCAGGGAGGGTGTATGGGGGGAAAGAGCTCAGGGAGGGTGTACGGGGGGAGAGAGCTCAGGGAGGGTGTACGGGGGAGAGAGAGCTCATGGAGGGTGTACGGGGGGAGAGAGCTCAGGGAGGGTGTACGGGGGGAGAGAGAGCTCATGGAGGGTGTACGGGGGGAAAGAGCTCAGGGAGGGTGTATGGGGGGAGAGAGCTCAGAGAGGGTGTACAGGGGGAGAGAGCTCAGGGAGGGTGTACGGGGGAGAGAGAGCTCATGGAGGGTGTACGGGGGGAGAGAGCTCAGGAGCAGTGTACAGGAAGAGATACAGGAAGAATAGAGCAGCGGGGCTTGTTCCCTCCTGTTAGCTCCGCAGGGGTGGAGCACTACACAGTAATTCACAAGCTGATTTGCCAGTATAGCAGTACCCCTATTGGATCGGTGCATTTTATGGTAACAGACTTACATTGGAGACATGCTGGGTGCCCTTCACATGGTACTGCACTTGGTACTGCAGCCTATAGAAGTCGTTCGGCCACGTCCCGGGGCGCGACCAGGAGACCCGGAGCTTGCGGGGCTGGTGCTCCAACGAGGTGACCGTCACGTTGATTGGGGGGTCGGGCTGCACTGGAGGGGGGGGGGGGGGAGAAAATGACAGAACACCGGAAATACATTATTAATGGAGTCACATTTCTTTCCATCCTGAGAGGAACTAATACACACATACCAAAAAAAAAAAAAAAAAAAGCCAGTGCCTGACATGTATAAAACATGTAATATAATTATCTTCTATGATCGCTAGCTCCATCTAGTGGCCATAATGTGGTATTTTTCTGAAAAACCTCAATCAAAAACGACAACTTGTCTTTTTTTAAATCAAATTCAGATGTGACCCTGACATGCTGAGTGGGAGCAGTGGCCACACCCATGAGGGAATATTCAAATATCGGCACAGGTAGCCAGCAGTGAAGGAACCCATAGGCAAAAGGTTTCCAAATAGGGATTGGGGGGAGGGGGGGTCATGTTCAGTGTGGCAGTGCTTACTTGTAGCCTAAACAGAAGGCAGGGTACTGGAGTGGGGAGGTCTACAGAGCTTTGGGTGGTATCCTCCTCTGAGCACCATAGGGGTGGGACACTACTACTTAAGCCCCGCCCATGCGGTTTTCCTGCCGTTGTACCTAGCATCTCTGCGGTGCTGTCCACTGTGTTGCTGGTCTGGCTGTCTGTCCGACCGATGACGCAGAGGGACAAGACGTGCCGTCCATTGTCTCCTTCCTTGTACAGCGTAGAGCAGGTGAATTTACCGGCCAATGGGATGTAAGTGCAGCGGTTCTTTTTGTGGTTCCCGCGCATCCTATAAGGAGGGGGGGGAGGGGACGGAGAGAACAACCAACTCAGCATGTGTGCAATTCATAATTTGAGCACAAATTTTACAAAACGCCTCCAATGTCACGGCACTTACATCCACGCGATGAGCGTGACCTTGGGGTGTGGGCGGAGCTCCCTCGTGGTCTGCCAGTCGCAGGTGATGTTGTAGGTGGGGTGGCGGATGTAACACGAAATCCACGGCTTCTCAATGTCATCTGAAAATAGAATAGAGTTTGGCCTCAAAAAAAAAAAATATATGAAAATAAAAGAACCCCAACCCCCAATTTGAGACCCCTGTGTGGGTGTGTTGGTTTACCCCGGACAATGGAAAGCCGTTGCCGCTCACCTTTCACCAGCAGCTGCACGGTACAGGCGGGGGTGCCGCCCCGGTGACAGGTGTAGGTATCCTCATCCTCGTAGCCGATAGACGTCAGGGACAGGTGGGAGCCGTCCTGCAGCTTCCTCGTCCGGTTGTGGCGACTCCACCAAGTCTGACCGTGGCAGCCGGGACAGGTCAGGTTCACGTCCGAGTGGAGTGAGACCACCTTGGCATTCTCCGAGAGCTCTGGGGCAGAGAAAAGGGCGAGGATAAAGCTAAATGGCAGAAATGCAAAGAGCAACTTCAGGCCCCCCCATTAATTGAAGACTATAGACTATGGATTATGGACTATAGACTATAAATTATGGACTATGGATTATAGACTATAGACTATGGGTTTTAGACTATAGACTATGGATTATAGACTATGGACTAGGGATTATAGACTATAGATTATAGACTATGGACCATGGATTTTAGACTATGGACTATGGATTATAGACTACGAATTATAGACTATAGATTATAGACTATGGACCATGGATTTTAGACTATGGACTATGGATTATAGACTACGAATTATAGACTATAGATTATAGACTATGGACTATGGATTAGGGATTATGGACTATAGATTATGGACTATGGATAAAACAAAATTGGATTATAACCTATGGACTATGGACTATAGTCTATGGATTATAGACTACAGACTATGGATTATAGACTATGGTCTAGGGATTATAGACTATAGACTATGGACTATGGATCATAGACTATATGCTATGGATTTTAGACTATGGACTAAGTGTTTTAGAGTATGGACTATGGATCATAGACTATGGACTATGGATCATAGACTATGGACTATGGATTATAGACTATGGACTATGTATTTTAGACTATGGACTATGGATTATAGACTACGAATTATAGACTATAGATTATAGACTATAGATTATAGACTATAGACTATGGATTATGGACTATAGATTATGGACTATGGACTATAGACTATGGACTATGGATAAAACAAAATTGGATTATAACCTATGGACTATAGTCTATGGATTATAGACTATAAACTATGGATTATAGACTATAGACTATGGTCTAGGGCAGGGATATGCAATTAGTGGACCTCCAGATGTTGCAGAACTGCAAATCCCATGAGGCATAGCAAGACTCTGACAGCCACAAGCATGACACCCAGAGGCAGAGGCATGATGGGACTTGTAGTTTTGCAACAGCTGGAGGTCCGCTAATTGCGTATCCCTGGTCTAGGGATTATAGACTATAGACTATGGACTATGGATCATTGACTGTGGACTATGGATTTTAGAGTATGGACTATGGATTATAGACTATAGACTATGGATTATAGACTATGGACTATAGAATATGGTTTATAGACTATAGACTATGGATTATAGACTACGGTCTAGGGATTATAGACTATAGACTATGGACTATGGATCATAGACTATGGACTATAGACTATGGACTATGGATTTTAGACTATGGACTATGGATTATATACTATGGACTATTGATTATAGACTAGGGATTATAGACTAAGGATTATAGACTATGGACTATAGAATATGGATTGTAGACTATGGATTATAGACTATGGACTATAGAATATGGATTATAGACTATGCATTATATACTATGGATTATAGACTATGGACTATAGAATATGGATTATAGACTATGGATTATGGACTATAGACTATCAATTATAGACTACAGACTAGGGATTATAGGCTATAGACTATGGATTATAGACGATGGACTATAGAATATAGATTATAGACTATAGACTATGGATAATAGACTACGGTCTAGGGATTATAGACTATAGACTATGGACTATGGATGTTAGATTATGGACTATGGATTATATACTATGGACTATTGAATATGGATTATAGACTATGGATTATAGACTATGGACTATAGAATATGGATTATAGAATATGGATTATAGACTATGGACTATCGATTATAGACTACAGACTAGGGATTATAGACTACAGACTAGGGATTATAGACTATAGAATATGGATTATAGACTATGGACTATGGATTATATACTATGGACTATTGAATATGGATTATAGACTATGGATTATAGACTATGGACTATAGAATATGGATTATAGAATATGGATTATAGACTATGGACTATCGATTATAGACTACAGACTAGGGATTATAGACTACAGACTAAGGATTATAGACTATAGAATATGGATTATAGACTATGGACTATGGATTATAGACTATGGACTATAGACTATGGATTATGGATTATAGACTATGGACTATGGATTATAGACTATGGATTTTAGACTATGGACTATGTCTTTTAGACTATGGACTATGGATTATAGACTGAACCAGGGATATGCAATTAGTGGACCTCCAGCTGTTGCAAAACTACAAGTCCCATCATGCCTCTGCCTCTGGGTGTCATGCTTGTGGCTGTCAGAGTCTTGCTATGCCTCATGGGACTTGTAGTTCTGCAACAGTTGGAGGTCCGCTAATTGCATATCCCTGCTATAGACTATAGATTATGGACTATGGATTATAGACTGTGGACTATGGATAATGGACTATGGATTATAGACTACGGATTATGGATTATAAACTACGGTGCACAGGCCAGGGACTATGGATTATGGGCAGTGGACTATGGATTTTGGACTACGGACTATCAATTATTGACTATGGAATACAGACCATAGATTATACAGACTAGGGATTATAGACTACAGACTAGGGATTATAGACTATAGAATATGGATTATAGACTATGGACTATGGATTATATACTATGGACTATTGAATATGGATTATAGACTATGGATTATAGACTATGGACTATAGAATATGGATTATAGAATATGGATTATAGACTATGGACTATCGATTATAGACTACAGACTAGGGATTATAGACTACAGACTAAGGATTATAGACTATAGAATATGGATTATAGACTATGGACTATGGATTATAGACTATGGACTATAGACTATGGATTATGGATTATAGACTATGGACTATGGATTATAGACTATGGATTTTAGACTATGGACTATGTCTTTTAGACTATGGACTATGGATTATAGACTGAACCAGGGATATGCAATTAGTGGACCTCCAGCTGTTGCAAAACTACAAGTCCCATCATGCCTCTGCCTCTGGGTGTCATGCTTGTGGCTGTCAGAGTCTTGCTATGCCTCATGGGACTTGTAGTTCTGCAACAGCTGGAGGTCCGCTAATTGCATATCCCTGCTATAGACTATAGATTATGGACTATGGATTATAGACTGTGGACTATGGATAATGGACTATGGATTATAGACTACGGATTATGGATTATAAACTACGGTGCACAGGCCAGGGACTATGGATTATGGGCAGTGGACTATGGATTTTGGACTACGGACTATCAATTATTGACTATGGAATACAGACCATAGATTATACAGACTAGGGATTATGGACTACATATTATAGATTATAGACAACGAACTAGGGTTTATGGACTATGGGCTTTGGACTGGATTTTGGATTAAGGATTATGGACTACAGACCAGAGAGTATGGATTATGGATTATGGACTATAGATTATGGACCAGGGATGCATAGTGTGTATAGAGCAGTGTACATGACCCCAACGAAGGTGTACTGCTTTTCCTTACAAGAGGAAGTGAGAGGAAAAGGAGAGGTCCAGGATCTAATGGAGGACGTCACAAGGAGGCAGACAACATCGTAAGAGACAATTATTATGAAGAATCGATTAAAGGGCCATAAGCAGTGGATGTCTATAATGTCATTTTGCAGATTGAGGATATCTTTAGTGTCACTTTAAGGCATGCTAAAGTGGCCTCTCAGTGGTACCCTATGTAATGGTTAAATGATGGCATGAAGGAGGGGCTCTCCATGTTGCAGTGGGGCACACTGCGAATTTATGGCGGTGACCAGCCTGTGGCGATGGTTGAACCGCACAGCCAAATTGCCCCCCCCCCCCTGGAAACCCCAACAAAGCAAGTTCAGGGAAGGAAAAGGAAGACGAGCGCCCTGCATCCGCCCAGACGCGGAGAACAAAGTGCAGAGTCTCAGGATGTCACCCCCCCACCCCCCCCCCGGCTCAGCCGCTGCCTATGCAAATCACCCCAATTTACATACTGGAAACCGTAACATCTGCAGAAGGGCGCTAACCAACCACAGGAGAAAGAGAGCCGAAACCCCGGCCTGAACCCCACGAAACGTCTCCCTCCACCTGAAACTGGATTATATGTAGAGTAAAAGGGAACTCTACTGGGGTTCCCACCATCCCTGTGCCAAGTTCCCCGGCCTGTACACCCACTGTGCCCATTATGAGGGGTTCCCACCATCCCTGTGCCAAGTTCCCCGGCCTGTACACCCACTGTGCCCATTATGAGGGGTCCCCACCATCCCTGCGCTGAGTTCCCGGGTCTGTACACCCGCTGTGCCCATTATGAGGGGTTCCCACCATCCCTGTGCCAAGTTCCCGGGTCTGTACACCCGCTGTGCCCATTATGAGGGGTTCCCACCATCCCTGTGCTGAGTTCCCAGGTCTGTACACCCGCTGTGCCCATTATGAGGGGTTCCCACCACCCCTGTGCTGAGTTCCTGGGTCTGTACACCCGCTGTGCCCATTATGAGGAGTTCCCTCCACCCCTGTGCTGAGTTCCTGGGTCTGTACACCCGCTGTGCCCATTATGAGGGGTTCCCTCCACCCCTGTGCTGAGTTCCTGGGTCTGTACACCCGCTGTGCCCATTATGAGGGGTTCCCTCCACCCCTGTGCTGAGTTCCTGGGTCTGTACACCCGCTGTGCCCATTATGAGGGGTTCCCACCATCCCTGTGCTGAGTTCTCGGGGTCTGTACACCCGCTGTGCCCATTATGAGGGGTTCCCACCATCCCTGTGCTGAGTGCCCGGGTCTGTACACCCACTGTGCCCATTATGAGGGGTTCCCACCATCCCTGCGCTGAGTTCCCAGGTCTGTACCCCCTGCTCTGCCCACTGCAAACATCCAAATTTCCCCGGGGTGGATGGGAATAGAGTCGGGAACCTTTGATGGATCCCGCATGGATTTATGAAAGGTCTCCCCCGGTTTGGGGGGTCTCACTCCTCCTGCTGCAATTCCCATGTTATTAATTTAAAAAAAAAATCCAAAATTGGAGGGAGGAGTCTGTGATTATCATCTGCTGGCACTTTTAGTAGGCAAATTGGCTCCTGTGTTGTGGTGGTTTCTTCCTCTTCTGCATGTACAACCTTCAGAACATACAATGTATAGAACACACAATAGTACATTATGTAAGAATGACTCACCCAACCCCCGCTATGCCAGGGGAACTCGGAACCTGTGCTGACTCAGACAATCAGACATCGAATAATGATAATAAACAGGATAGAGGGAAATGGGTCTGTACAGGGCAGAGAGGGAACTGGAAGATCAGGACCTCCCCTGGAAGGTTTACTTGTTTGCTGTTCCATATTTTCAGGCCGGGCCACACACTACCACCAGGAGAACCAGGCAGCTGCCTAGGGACACACTGCCGCCTGGGGCTCAGCCGCCTGCCTCTGGTTCCTGTACCCTCCGCCGGCTTCCCCACACAGGGCTCCATTCACAAAGCGGGATCTTACTGCATCTGAGTAACTGGCATGGTTGTTAAGGAGCGGGCGGCCGCCACGTCCTTGGCAACCGATGAGTAATCAACTGTCAACGGGGTCCACCGCCGCCAGACGAATGTAAAGAAAAGAATTGCTGGCATCAAAAAAAAATCACAGAAAAAAGCACGGCGTGGGCCCCCCTCCAATCCATACCAGGCCTGATATCATTAAGGGGGGGTGCCCCCGCAGCCCCACCCCCTTTCCACACTGTTGTTACTTTTTGGCACGGGGTTCCCCTCAAAATCCAAACCAGGCCTGATGGGTCAATTTTTTTTGGTGATTTTTTTAATGCCCGCAATTCTTTTCTATATATTCCGCTGTCAACGGGAAACCCCGCTGACAGCTGATGACTCATTGGTTGTTAAGGACGTGGTAGCCGCCTGCTCCTTAGCAACCATGTTGTTTTACTTAAAGAATTTTGATGTGTTTTTTTTGGAGGGGTGGGGGAGGGGGAGCAAGTAGCTGGTCATGCCCCGGGTGCAAAATAGTCTGGCACCGGCCCTGGTACCAGGACTGTTTAATACAATATAGAGTATTTTTCCCTTCCCTCTCCTCTCCCTTATCATCCACTACTTTCCATCCCCCCCCCCTTTTTATTCTTCTTCACTATTTCCTCTTCTGCTCTCTTTTCCCATCTTCTCTCCCATCCTCTCTCCTTTCCCATATTTTATTCCCCCATCCTCTCTCCTCTTCATCCTCTCCCATCTTTTTCTTTTCTTTCCTCTCCTCTCCTTTCCTCGGCTCTCCCCTCCCCTCTTTCATCTTCTCTTCTTCCATCTTATCCTCTTCTCCCATTTTCTTTTCCTCTCCTCTGCCATCTTCTCTTATTCTCCTTCTCCTCTCCTCTACCATCTTCTCTTCTCCTCTCCTATCTTCTCTTCTTCTCCTCTCCTATCTTCTCTTCTTCTACTCTCCCATCTTCTTTTCTCCTCCCCTCCTATCTTATCTTCTTCTCCTCTCCCATCTTCTCTTCTTCTCCTCTCCCATCTTCTCTTCTCCTCCTCTCCTAACTTTTCTTCTTCTTCTCCTCTCCCATCTTCTCTTCTTCTCCTCTCCTCTCCCATCTTCTCTTCTCCTCCTCTACCATCTTCTCTTCTTCTCCTCTCCTATCTTCTCTTCTTCTTTCTTATCTTCTCTCCTTCTCCTCTCCCATCTTCTCTTCTTCTCCTTCTCCTATCTTCTCTTCTCCTCTCCTATCTTCTCTCCCATCTTCTCTTCTCCTCTCCCATCTTCTCTTCTTCTCATTCTATCTTCTCCTCTTCTCTCCTATCTTCTCTTCTCCTCCTCTCCTATCTTTTCTTCTCCTACTCCTCTCCCATCTTCTCTGCTTCTCCTATCTTCTCCTCTTCTCTCCTATCTTCTCTTCTTCTTCTTTCCTATATTCTCCTCTTCTTCTTTGTTATCTACTCTCCTCCTCTCCCATCGCCTCTTCTTCTCCTTCTCCTGTCTTCTCTTCTTCTCTACTATCTTCTCTTCTCCTCCTCTCCCATCTTCTCTTCTTCTCCTCTCCTGTCTTCTCTTCTTCTCCTCTCCTATCTTCTCTTCTTTTTTCTTATCTTCTCTTCTCCTCCTCTCCCATATTCTCTACTTCTCCTCTCCTATCCTCTCTTCTTCTTTCTTATTTTCTCTCCTACTCCTCTCCCATCTTCTCTTCTTCTCATCTGCTCTCTTCTCTTCTCCTCTCCTATCTTCTCTTCTTCCTTCTTATCTTCTCTCCTTCTCCTCTCCCATCTTCTCTTCTTCTCTCCTATCTTCTCTTCTCCTTTCTTTTCTTCTTCTCCTCTCCTATCTTCTCTTCTTCTTCTTTGTTATCTTTTCTTCTCCTACTCCTCTCCCATCTTCTCTTCTCCTCTTCTCCTCCTCTCCCATCTCCTTCTTCTTCTCCTCTCCCATCGTCCCTTCATCCCCTCCACATGATGCTGCCACCGCCATGTCTCACGGTGGGGATGGTGTGTTCGGGGGATGGGCGGTGTTAGTTTTCCCCACACATAGCGTTTTACTTTTAGGCCATAAAGTAGAATTTTGGTCTCCTCTGACCAGATCACCTTCTTCCACATGTTTGCTGCCCCCTCCCCCACATGGCTTCTCACAAACTACATTACAAACTACTTTATCCCTGACCTGCCTGGTGTGTTCCTTGGCCTTCATGATGCTGTTTGTTCACTAAGGTTCTCTAACAAACCTCTGAGGGCATCACAGAACAGCTGTATTTATACTGAGATGAAATCACACACAGGTGAACTCTATTTACTAATAGGGTGACTTCTGAAGGCAATTGGTTCCTCTAGATTTTAGTTAGGGGTATCAGAGTAAAGGGGGCGCCATACAAATGCCCCTCCCCCCCACACTTCTCACATATTTATTTGTATCATTTATCATTTTCCTTCCACTTCACAATTATGTGACACTTTGTGTTGGTCCATCACATAAAATCCCAATAAAATACCATTTACGTTTTTTGGGTGTAACATGACAAAGTGTGGGGAATGTCAGGGGGTATGAATACTTTTTCAAGGCTCTGTATCGAGGCAACGGGAACATCTGGCGAAATACTAGAACGTAGTGATTGCGTATGTAGTTCAGTCCCCGCCATCTGCTTGTATGATTATTTATTTCAGAGAAGAATTATTCAGTAGGGCCCTGTGTATGTAGTTCAGCCCTGTATGAAGCTGTGTATATGTAGTTCAGCCCTGTATGAAGCCATGTGTATGTAGTTCAGCCCTGTGTGAAGCCCTGTGTATGTAGTTCAGCCCTGTGTATGTAGTTCAGCCCTGTATGAAGCCGTGTGTATGTAGTTCTGCCCTGTATGAAGCCCTGTGTATGTAGTTCAGCCCTGTATGAAGCCCTATGTATGTAGTTCAGCCCTGTATGAAGCCATGTATGTAGTTCAGCCCCCTATGACGCCCTGTGTGTATAGTTCAGACCTGTATGAGGCCCTGTGTATGTAGTTCAGCCCTGTATGAAGCCTTGTGTATGTAGTTCAGCCCTGTGCGAAGCCATGTGTATGTAGTTCAGCCCTGTATGAAGCCCTGTGTATGTAGTTCAGCCCTGTATGAAGCCATGTATGTAGTTCAGCCCCCTATGACGCCCTGTGTGTATAGTTCAGACCTGTATGAAGCCCTGTGTATGTAGTTCAGCCCTGTATGAAGCCGTGTGTGTATGTAGTTCAGCCCTATATAAAGCTCGGTGTATGTAGTTCAGCCCTGTATGAAGCTGTGTATGTAGTTCAGCCCTGTATGAAGCCGTGTGTATGTAGTTCAGCCCTGTATGAAGCTATGTATGTAGTTCAGCCCTGTATGAAGCCGTGTGTATGTAGTTCAGCGCTGTATGAAGCTGTGTATGTAGTTCAGCCCTGTTTAAAGCCCTGCGTATGTAGTTCAGCACTGTATGAAGCCGTGTGTATGTAGTTCAGCCCTGTATGAAGCTGTGTATGTAGTTCAGCGCTGTATAAAGCCCTGTGTATGTAGTTCAGCGCTGTATGAAGCCGTGTGTATGTAGTTCAGCCCTCTATGAAGCTGTGTATGTAGGTCAGCCCTGTTTGAAGCCCTGCGTATGTAGTTCAGCCCTGTATGAAGCCCTGTGTATGTAGTTCAGCCCTGTATGAAGCTGTGTGTATGTAGTTCAGCCCTGTATGAAGCCGTGTGTATGTAGTTCAGCCCTGTATGAAGCTGTGTATGTAGTTCAGCCCTGTATGAAGCCCTGTGTATGTAGTTCAGCCCTGTATGAAGCCCTATGTATGTAGTTCAGCCCTGTATGAAGCTGTGTATGTAGTTCAGCCCTGTATGAAGCCGTGTGTGTATGTAGTTCAGCCCTATATAAAGCTCGGTGTATGTAGTTCAGCCCTGTATGAAGCCGTGTGTATGTAGTTCAGCCCTGTATGAAGCTGTGTATGTAGTTCAGCCCTGTTTAAAGCCCTGCGTATGTAGTTCAGCACTGTATGAAGCCGTGTGTATGTAGTTCAGCCCTGTATGAAGCTGTGTATGTAGTTCAGCGCTGTATAAAGCCCTGTGTATGTAGTTCAGCGCTGTATGAAGCCGTGTGTATGTAGTTCAGCCCTCTATGAAGCTGTGTATGTAGGTCAGCCCTGTTTGAAGCCCTGCGTATGTAGTTCAGCCCTGTATGAAGCCCTGTGTATGTAGTTCAGCCCTGTATGAAGCTGTGTGTATGTAGTTCAGCCCTGTATGAAGCCGTGTGTATGTAGTTCAGCCCTGTATGAAGCTGTGTATGTAGTTCAGCCCTGTATGAAGCCCTGTGTATGTAGTTCAGCCCTGTATGAAGCCCTATGTATGTAGTTCAGCCCTGTATGAAGCCATGTATGTAGTTCAGCCCCCTATGACGCCCTGTGTGTATAGTTCAGACCTGTATGAGGCCCTGTGTATGTAGTTCAGCCCTGTATGAAGCCGTGTGTATGTAGTTCAGCCCTATATAAAGCTCGGTGTATGTAGTTCAGCCCTGTATGAAGCCGTGTGTATGTAGTTCAGCCCTGTATGAAGCTGTGTATGTAGTTCAGCCCTGTATGAAGCTGTGTATGTAGTTCAGCCCTGTATGAAGCTGTGTATGTAGTTCAGCCCTGTATGAAGCCGTGTATATGTAGTTCAAGGTTGTATGAAGCTGTGTATGTAGTTCAGCCTTGTATGAAGCCGTGTGTATGTAGTTCAAGGTTGTATGAAGCCGTGTGTATGTAGCTCAGCCTTGTATGAAGCCATGTGTATGTAGTTCAGCCCTGTATGAAGCCGTGTGTATGTAGTTCAGCCCTGTATGAAGCCGTGTGTATGTAGCTCAGCCTTGTATGAAGCCGTGTGTATGTAGCTCAGCCTTGTATGAAGCCGTGTGTATGTAGTTCAGCCCTGTATAAAGCCCTGTGTATGTAGCTCAGCCTTGTATGAAGCCGTGTGTATGTAGTTCAGCCTTGTATGAAGCCGTGTGTATGTAGCTCAGCCTTGTATGAAGCCGTGTGTATGTAGTTCAGCCCTGTATAAAGCCCTGTGTATGTAGTTCAGCCTTGTATGAAGCCGTGTGTATGTAGTTCAGCCCTGTATGAAGCTGTGTGTATGTAGTTCAGCCCTGTATGAAGCTGTGTATGTAGTTCAGCCCTGTATGAAGCCTTGTGTATGTAGTTCAGCCCTGTGCGAAGCCATGTGTATGTAGTTCAGCCCTGTATGAAGCCCTGTGTATGTAGTTCAGCCCTGTATGAAGCCATGTATGTAGTTCAGCCCCCTATGACGCCCTGTGTGTATAGTTCAGACCTGTATGAAGCCCTGTGTATGTAGTTCAGCCCTGTATGAAGCCGTGTGTGTATGTAGTTCAGCCCTATATAAAGCTCGGTGTATGTAGTTCAGCCCTGTATGAAGCTGTGTATGTAGTTCAGCCCTGTATGAAGCCGTGTGTATGTAGTTCAGCCCTGTATGAAGCTGTGTATGTAGTTCAGCCCTGTATGAAGCCGTGTGTATGTAGTTCAGCCCTGTATGAAGCTGTGTATGTAGTTCAGCCCTGTTTAAAGCCGTGTGTATGTAGTTCAGCCCTGTATGAAGCTGTGTATGTAGTTCAGCCCTGTATGAAGCCGTGTGTATGTAGTTCAGCCCTGTATGAAGCTGTGTATGTAGTTCAGCGCTGTATAAAGCCCTGTGTATGTAGTTCAGCGCTGTATGAAGCCGTGTGTATGTAGTTCAGCCCTCTATGAAGCTGTGTATGTAGGTCAGCCCTGTTTGAAGCCCTGCGTATGTAGTTCAGCCCTGTATGAAGCCCTGTGTATGTAGTTCAGCCCTGTATGAAGCTGTGTGTATGTAGTTCAGCCCTGTATGAAGCCGTGTATGTAGCTCAGCCCTGTATGAAGCCCTGTGTATGTAGTTCAGCCCTGTATGAAGCCCTATGTATGTAGTTCAGCCCTGTATGAAGCCATGTATGTAGTTCAGCCCCCTATGATGCCCTGTGTGTATAGTTCAGACCTGTATGAGGCCCTGTGTATGTAGTTCAGCCCTGTATGAAGCCGTGTGTATGTAGTTCAGCCCTAGATAAAGCTCGGTGTATGTAGTTCAGCCCTGTATGAAGCCGTGTGTATGTAGTTCAGCCCTGTATGAAGCTGTGTATGTAGTTCAGCCCTGTATGAAGCTGTGTATGTAGTTCAGCCCTGTATGAAGCCGTGTGTATGTAGTTCAGCCCTGTATGAAGCTGTGTATGTAGTTCAGCCCTGTATGAAGCTGTGTATGTAGTTCAGCCCTGTATGAAGCCGTGTGTATGTAGTTCAGCCCTGTATGAAGCCGTGTGTATGTAGCTCAGCCTTGTATGAAGCCCTGTGTATGTAGTTCAGCCCTGTATAAAGCCCTGTGTATGTAGCTCAGCCTTGTATGAAGCCGTGTGTATGTAGTTCAGCCTTGTATGAAGCCGTGTGTATGTAGTTCAGCCCTGTATGAAGCCGTGTGTATGTAGTTCAGCCCTGTATGAAGCCATGTATGTAGTTCAGCTCTCTATGAAGCCCTGTGTGTATAGTTCAGACCTGTATGAATGCCTGTGTATGTAGTTCAGCCCTGTGTATGTAGCTCAGCCCTGTATGAAGCCGTGTGTATGTAGCTCAGCCTTGTATGAAGCTGTGTGTATGTAGTTCAGCCCTGTATGAAGCTGTGTGTATGTAGTTCAGCCCTGTATGAAGCCGTGTGTATGTAGTTCAAGGTTGTATGAAGCTGTGTATGTAGTTCAGCCTTGTATGAAGCCGTGTGTATGTAGTTCAAGGTTGTATGAAGCTGTGTGTATGTAGTTCAGCCCTGTATGAAGCCGTGTGTATGTAGCTCAGCCTTGTATGAAGCCGTGTGTATGTAGTTCAGCCCTGTATGAAGCCGTGTGTATGTAGTTCAGCCCTGTATGAAGCCGTGTGTATGTAGCTCAGCCTTGTATGAAGCCCTGTGTATGTAGTTCAGCCCTGTATAAAGCCCTGTGTATGTAGCTCAGCCTTGTATGAAGCCGTGTGTATATATTTCAGCCTTGTATGAAGCCGTGTGTATGTAGTTCAGCCCTGTATGAAGCCGTGTGTATGTAGTTCAGCCCTGTATGAAGCCATGTATGTAGTTCAGCTCTCTATGAAGCCCTGTGTGTATAGTTCAGACCTGTATGAATGCCTGTGTATGTAGTTCAGCCCTGTGTATGTAGCTCAGCCCTGTATGAAGCCGTGTGTATGTAGCTCAGCCTTGTATGAAGCTGTGTGTATGTAGTTCAGCCCTGTATGAAGCCCTGTGTGTATAGTTCAGACCTGTATGAATGCCTGTGTATGTAGTTCAGCCCTGTGTATGTAGCTCAGCCCTGTATGAAGCCGTGTGTATGTAGCTCAGCCTTGTATGAAGCTGTGTGTATGTAGCTCAGCCTTGTATGAAGCTGTGTGTATGTAGCTCAGCCTTGTATGAAGCTGTGTGTATGTAGCTCAGCCCTGTATGAAGCCGTGTGTATGTAGCTCAGCCTTGTATGAAGCTGTGTGTATGTAGTTCAGCCCTGTATGAAGCCGTGTGTATGTAGTTCAGCATATTATAGTGAAGTGTTGTGACATTGTTTGTCGAAGTTGTTGGGACCTTTGTACCGCGGTGAGGACACGACGTCCCACTCGCTTCCCCCGGAGACACGGCGGCGGCCGGCGCTTCATAAATATATCGATGAGGACGACCTCTTATTATACGGTTTTGGTAAATCTAAAGGAAAAATTGCATGATGTGTGGCCCCGGCGGGTGGGGGGGGATGGGGATGGGGATGGGGAGCGCTCCTATCGGGGGGGGGGGCGCCCTCCAATCTCGGCGCACTCTCTCTTTGCTCTTTTGCATTGTGCCGCCTCCCCTGGACACCTTCGGCGCGGTGACTGCGCTTTCCTCTTCCGCCTCGATGCGCCTGAGTGAGTTCTGCTCAGAATGATCGAAAACTACGAAGCCAACTGATCTTATCTCAGCCGACGTTCTGCAAACACCGAAATATGGAACAGCAAAAAAAAATTAAATAAATAAAGTTGCAATTAAAAAAAAAAAAGGACTTGCAAGGACTCACTTATAGCGCAGCCTTTAAACGGCCGACATGCAAAGATTTTATTTTTACAAAGAGCTTTATTGCCTTTATAACATCAGCAACAGAGCCGGCGAAGTGACATTCGCAGAACATACAACATGGAAGTGCGTGCGGGAATCGCACACGTAACATTGTCGCAGAGCCCTACAATGACGAGAGTCCCGTGTGTAAAGATGGCGAGTTGCCTCAGTGCCTGCAATATGAGACTGTTAGAGCTACTGTGCGTTGTGTGTGCGAAGGCGCCGTGTCAGCCTGATCTGAAACTTCAGCTGGTGTGCGGTGGGTGAAAGATTAGATGTCATCGACTAAGGCACAATGGAAGACCCGAGTCTCCTCTGTCTCTGGGGGGAGGGGAGGGGGGGGCAGGTGTAGAAGTCGGAGGATCACAGGGGGGAGGAGAGGTCACCTACCTGGCTTTGGGCATTGGGTGTTGACGAAGGTCGGGAGAAGTCCGGAGTACATGACCATGAAACAGGAGAACCAGCGGCGTTTGATGCGATCCACCATCTTGGCAGCGAACGGCTGAGCCCTCTCCCGATCTGGCTCTGGTTTGGACCTTCTGTGGTGTGGTTGGCTCTGACCGGCCTCTATCGGTGGGGTGAGGCTCTCCCGCTGTCAGCTGTCTCTTTCCATGTCCTGCGCTCTCTGGAGTCTCTCTGGAGTCTCTCTGGAGTCTCTCTGGAGTCTCTGCGCTCTCCTGCGCTGCGCTCTATGGAGGACTCTATAAGTTCCCAGTCAGCAGAATTTCTCTTCCCCTCCTCTCTACTACTGACTCTGATCACTGCCTCTGTCTGCTCTCTTTTCAGTCTCACTTCTCTCCTCTCCTCTTCCTCCTCTTCACTCCGCCCCCCCCCAACTCTCCTCTCCTTCTTCTCTTCTCCACTCCTCTACCTGTCTCACCAGTCTGTTCCTCTCTTCCTCTTCTCTCTCCTCCCCTCTCTCCTCCCCTCTCTTGTCTTTTCCCTTCTTTTCTTCTCCTCTTCTCCTCACCCCTGTTCTTCTCTCCTCTAGCCTGCTCTCTCCGGTTTTCCTCTCTTCCCTTCCTTCCCTCTCTGCTCCTCTCCTTCCCTTTCCACTTCTCTGTTGTCTTTTCCTCTCCTCTCCTTTCTTTATCCCTCCTCTCCTCTCCTGTTCACTCCTCTCCTCTCCCCTTCTCTGTCTTTTCCGCTCCTCTCCTTTCTTTCTCTTCTCCTCTCTTGTCCCCTCCTTTCCTCTCCCGTTCACTTCTCTCTTCTCTTGTCCTTTCCCCTCCTCTCCTGTTCACTCCTCTCCTCTCCCCTTCTCTTTTGTCCTTTCCCCCCTCTCCTCTCCTGTTCACTCCTCTCCACTCTTGTCCTTTCCCCTCCTCTCCTCTCCTGTTCACTCCTCTCTCCTTAGCTTTTGTCCCCCCCCCCTCCTCTCCTCTCTTGTCCTTTCTCCTCCTCTTCTCTGTTTTCTTTATCCCTCTTCTCTTCTCCTCTCCTCCCTTGTCCTTTCCCCTCCTCTCCTCTTCTGTTCACTCCTCTCCCCTTTTCTCGTCTTTTCCTCTCCTCTCCTTTCTTTATCCCCCCTCTCCTCTCCTGTTCACTCCTTTCCTCCCCCCTTCTCTGTCTTTTCCGCTCCTCTCCTTTCTTTATCCCTTCTCTTCTCTCCACTCTTGTCCTTTCCCCCCTCTCCTCTCCTCTCCACTCCTCTCCCCTTCTATTTTGTCCTCTCCCCTTCTCTTTTGTCTTCCTCTCCTGTTCACTCCTCTCCTCTCTTGTCCTTTCCCCTCCTCTCCTCTCCTGTCCTTTCCCCTCCTCTCCTCTCCTGTTCACTCCTCTCCTCTCCCCTTCTCTCGTCTTTTCCTCTCCTCTCCTTTCTTTGTCCCTCCTCTTCTTCTTCCCTTCTCTCCTCTCTTGTCCTTTCTCTTGTCCTTTCCCCTCCTCTACTCTCCTGTTCACTCCTCTTCTCTCCCCTTCTCTCTTGTCTTTTCCTCTCCTCTCCTTTCTTAATCCCTTCTCTTCTCTCCACTCTTGTCCTTTCCCCCCTCTCCTCTCCTCTCCACTCCTCTCCCCTTCTATTTTGTCCTCTCCCCTTCTCTTTTGTCTTCCTCTCCTGTTCACTCCTCTCCTCTCTTGTCCTTTCCCCTCCTCTCCTCTCCTGTCCTTTCCCCTCCTCTCCTCTCCTGTTCACTCCTCTCCTCTCCCCTTCTCTCGTCTTTTCCTCTCCTCTCCTTTCTTTGTCCCTCCTCTTCTCTCCACTCTTGTCCTTTCCCCCCCTCTCCTTTCCTGTTCACTCCTCTCCCCTTCTCTTTTATCCTTTCCCCCCTCTCCTCTCCTGTTCACTCCTCTCCACTCTTGTCCTTTCCCCCCTCTCCTCTCCTCTCCTGTTCACTCCTCTCCCCTTTTCCCCTTCTCTTCTCTATTTTCTTTATCCCTCCTCTCTTCTCCTCTCCTCCCTTGTCCTTTCCCCTCCTCTCCTCTTCTGTTCACTCCTCTCCTCTCCCCTTCTCTCGTCTTTTCCTCTCCTCTCCTTTCTTTATCCCTCCTCTCTTCTTCTCTCTTGTCCTTTCCCCTTCTCTAGTGTTCACTCCTCTCCTCTCCCCTTCTCTCTTGTCTTTTCCCCTTCTCTCCTCTCCTGTTCACTCCTCTCCCCTTCACTCTAGTACTTTCCTCTCCTCTCCTCTCCTAGCCCCTTTTCTCTTGTTCTTTCCTATCCTCTCCCATTCACTCTCCTTTTTTCTCTTGTCCTTTCCCCTCCTCCCCTCTCCTGTTCACTCCTCTCCCCTTCTCTCTTGTCTTTTCCTCTCCTCTCCTTTCTTTATCCCTCCTGTCTTCTTCTCTCTTGTCCTTTCCCCTCCTCTCCTGCTCACTCCTCTTCCTCTCCTCTTGTTTCCTCTCCTCTCCCCCTGTGGCTTTAGCCCTTCTCTCTTTTTCTCTCCCCTCCCTCCTCTCCTCTCGTCTTTTCCCCTCCTTTCCTCTCCTCTCCTCCCTTTATCTCTTGTCTTCTCTTCTCTTCAACCCTTCTCTATTTTATTTTCCTCTCCTCCCCTCCTCTCCTCTCTTCTATACCTCCCTCTTGCCTTTCCCTTTCATCCTCTTCTCCTCTCCTTTCCCTCCTCTCCTCTCTCCTTCCCTCCACTCACTTTTTCACCTCTTGTTGTCTCTCCTGTCCCTTCCTCTTACTGCTCCCTCTCTCCTTTCCTCTAGTCTCCTCTCCTGTGTTGTCCACTCCTCTCTTATCTTCTTCCCTTCTCTCTTGTTCCCCTCTTCTGTCTTTTCCCCTTCTCGCCTGTTCTTCTCTCCTCCCCTCTTCTTCTTTCCCTTCCCTCCTGTTCTCTGTTGTTCTTCTCTACTCTCTTCATCCCCTCTGTCTTCTCTTTTCCCCTTCTCCCTCTTCTCTCCCATTCTTCTTCCCTCTCTTCTCCCCTTCTCACTTTTCTTCTTCCCTTCCTTCCTTTCCCCTTCCCTCCTGTTCTTCTCCCCTCTCCTCTACTCCTTTCCCCTGTTCTTCTCTCCTCTCCTCTTCTCCTTTCCCCTTCCCTCCTGTTCTTTTCTCCTCTCCTCTTCGCCTTTCCCCTTCCCTCCTGTTCTTCTCTCCTCTCCTCCTTTCCCCTTACCTCCTGTTCTTCTCTCCTCTCCTCCTTTCCCCTTCCCTCCTGTTCTCCTCTCCTTTCCTCCTTTCCCCTTCTCTCCTGTTCTTCTCTCCTTTTCTCCTTTCTCATTCCCTCCTGTTCTTCTCTCCTCTCATCTTCTCCTTTCCCCTTCCCTCCTGTTCTTCTCTCTTCTCATTCCCCCTTCCCTCCTGTTCTTCTCTCCTCTCCTCTTCTTCCCCCTTCCCTCCTGTTCTCCTCTCCTCTCCTCCTTTCCCATTCCCTCCTGTTCTTCTCTCAAATTCTCCTTTCTCATTACCTCCTGTTCTTCTCTCCTCTCCTCTTCTCCTTTCCCCTTCCCTCCTGTCTTTCTCTCCTCTCCTTTTCTCCTTTTTCCTTCCCTCCTGTTCTCTCTTCTCATTTCCCCTTCCCTTCTGTTCTTCTCTCCTCTCCTCCTTTCCCCTTCTCTCCTGTTCTTTTCTCCTCTTCTCCTTTCCCTCCTGTTCTCCTCTCCTAAACATCTCTCCTCTCCTGTTTTCCTACCTTCTCTTCTCTTGCTGTCTGCTAATGGCTCATGGCTTGCCCCCCCCCCCCCCTTGAATAAATATCAGCCTGACAGGAAAACATTTGAGGAACCGAGGCCAGATTGAGCTGAAGGTCCCCAGAGGTTGCACAATCCGGGGCCACTATTTACTGCTGAGGAGTCAGGATTTGTCACCACAACACCTGGCCCCCGGGAGCCACTGAGCTCCTCTCCAGAACCAGAAGCACCCCCCCCCCCACCCCCACCACCACCACCTCTTCCTCTTTTGCTCCCTCCCAGGGGGAAATTTCTATTTTTTACTTAACGTTGTAACCGCTCCATAGAGTGCCAGCTCTTCTGACAAAAAAATGTATCTAAAATGGTCCATCAACCCGGGACCCAGACTGCCAGGAGCAGAAAATGAGAGTTATCTAAATCTATGCCCGCTGTGCCCACCATCCCTGTGCTGAGTTCCCGGGTCTGTACACCCGTTGTGCCCATTATGAGGGGTCCCCACCATCCCTGTGCTGAGTTCCCGGGTCTGTACACCCGCTGTGCCCATTATGAGGGGTTCCCACCATCCCTGTGCCGAGTTCCCGGGTCTGTACACCTGCTGTGCCCATTATGAGGGGTTCCCACCATCCCTGTGCTGAGTTCCCGGGTCTGTACACCCGCTGTGCCCATTATGAGGGGTTCCCACCATCCCTGTGCCGAGTTCCCGGGTCTGTACACCCGCTGTGCCCATTATCAGGGGTTTCCACCATCCCTGTGCTGAGTTCCCGGGTCTGTACGCCCGCTGTGCCCATTATGAGGGGTTCCCACCATCCCTGTGCTGAGTTCCCAGGTCTGTACACCCGCTGTGCCCATTATGAGGGGTTCCCACCATCCCTGTGCTGAGTTCCCGGGTCTGTACACCCGTTGTGCCCATTATGAGGGGTCCCCACCATCCCTGAGCTGAGTTCCCGGGTCTGTACACCCTCTGTGCCCATTATGAGTGGTTCCCACCATCCCTGTGCTGAGTTCCCGGGTCTGTACGCCCGCTGTGCCCATTATGAGGGGTCCCCACCATCCCTGAGCTGAGTTCCCGGGTCTGTACACCCTCTGTGCCCATTATGAGTGGTTCCCACCATCCCTGTGCTGAGTTCCCGGGTCTGTACACCCGTTGTGCCCATTATGAGGGGTTCCCACCATCCCTGTGCTGAGTTCCCAGGTCTGTACACCCGCTGTGCCCATTATGAGGGGTTCCCACCATCCCTGTGCTGAGTTCCCGGGTCTGTACACCCTCTGTGCCCATTATGAGGGGTTCCCACCATCCCTGTGCTGAGTTCCCGGGTCTGTACACCCGCTGTGCCCATTATGAGGGGTTCCCACCATCCCTGTGCTGAGTTCCCGGGTCTGTACACCCGCTGTGCCCATTATGAGGGGTTCCCACCATCCATCACCTCCACCATTATTATTTAATTAGCACTTTACTAAACTTTTCCATAAACATAATAAAACAAAAGCAGAAAAGATAAAGCACACACAGATCTCAGACATTGAATACGGTGAAATTGTTTTTTCTTTTTTTTTATCATTTTAATTACATTCAACAAAGAAAAACAATAAACATTTAAAAAAATCAAATTAAGTCAGAAAGAGGAAATGTAGACAGGGTGGTGCTTTGTTGCCCTCTTGTGGCCATTTCAAGCCACTGCAGATGACGTTCCTCAATTCTTCCCACTGTAAGGAGGATTACAGCAAACCTAAACCTAAGCAGATTCTCAGCTGCTTCTGTCCTGTAGGTACCAAGGTGGGCCATTCTATAAATGAGTACGATGTGGGGTAATGATGTGATCCGCCCCAATATCCTAATAAGGAACACTACGCCACCACCAGCACCCATCCAGACTCCTATCTTTCTCATCGAAGGTGAAGCACATGGAAGGCTAAACCTGAGGCTATTGCTGAGGATGCCACAATCGAATAACCAGGCTGTCTGTGATTTCACCTGAAGCTCTGTGCCGAGTCCTGGGGAGGGGCAATTACAGGAGCAGGGGGTAGAAGAAACAGAATACTGTTGCTATGGTTGCAGGAAGAGGATGTCAGAGACAGCCAGGAATATAGCATTTTTTAAAAGGAAGTCTCCATATTTCTACCCCTACAGGTTCTTTTTAAAGAATATCTGAACCCCAAACTGTGGAGAGATTAGAGAATGTTTTTTTTTTTGCCATCTGTGTCCCCCATTGGGGTGATTTCCTTTTACTTCCTGTCCTGTAGACACAACAGGAAGTGGTTGGAAATCTCTCCAGAGTGAGGGGAAATCCCCTCTTAGTGGTCACCAGAACAGGTGTCCCCACTGAAAGTCTTGCCCCCTATTCCTGTCCTGATGACAACCCAAAGTTTTGAGTTTTTTTTTTCGATAATTGTTGCTTTAGATGGAAGCAAAATCCTTACGTTATGTAACACCCTCTGGTGCGCAACTAGTGTAGGTACATTTATTTTGTTGACTCGTTGATAGTTATGTGAGTCTGTAATTGGGTCGGGTTACTCCAGGTCAGGCTGGAGGACTCCACAGGGGAAGGTCTCTGATAGCTCCCCCCCTGATTCTGGAAGCTTGGCGAAGCTTCTAGAAGTTAGTGGGCGGAGGCCAAGAGGTCCTGATCTGCATACTTGAGGGAATCTGGTCAATCTCCAGGCAGAAGGCCCTGGATCAGCCCTTAAATATTGTGGAGCCTGGCCAACAGGAGAGTCGGGTAGAAGATGGAGTGCTGACGTTTCTGTTGTGGGGCCTGGAAGGGGTCTCTCGGGGATGGGGGGGGGATCTGCCTTGAGGCTGGAGCTGAGGAAAGTAAGGAGAGGAAGGGTGTCTAAATTTTAACAGATGTTCTTGAGTGGCATCCATGTTGACCGAAAAGACAACCAAGCTAAACCGAAGGACACCCTTCCGCCTGCTCTTTACAACCAACAAACTTCCAAAGAATTGGCCACCAACCTGAAGACATCTGGGCCCCAACCTGCCACGTAGGTGAAAAGCCATGGCCCCAATTCACACGTCGCTCCCATGGAAAGGCCATTTGGAGAACACCAGCATCCCAACTACGACCCTTTGGGCCTGGCTAGTTGTTGGAGTCAATGATGGCCAAGGAAAGTAAGGAGAGGAAGCCAAAGAGAGGGATCTCCATTACCTTTGGGTCTTGTGCAGAAGACCACCTGGCTGGCATGGGAGGATCTGGACAGTAGGAGGCCTAAACAGAAGTCTTGCCCAGTGCAGCAGGAATTAAGGGGGTACCTCAAGATTTAGTGGCTCCTGTGGGGGGGTAGCTCTACAGTTCCGAAATGGCTATCTCATGTGTTATGAACAAAACGGGAGTCAACCGTTAATTCAACCTTATTGGGTTCATCAAATCTCGTAACGTGACTGACTAGCATGTGTACACCTTTGAAAGCCTCCTCGAACCCGGCACCCATGCAGCAGGGCAGGACCTAGACTTTAGGAAGTGGACATTTCCATGTCAGAGGGTTTGAGGGTCCCAAAAAAGCATTGACAGGTGTTAGGATACACCACCGAAATGTTCCTCTCCTGCTAGGTGGATGAGATCAAGGCATTGAATGGAACCCAGGTGACATGAACTGTTCCTCAAAGATATGGCCCTCAGCAGGTAATGAAGCCTCAGGAGATGCCCCGGCTTCTCTGGGTACCAGACAACCAGCCGTTACACACAATGCAGCTCTATCCAGAGGTGACCCTTCTGCTGCAGCTCTCAACTGTACAACTAAAAAAGGTTTAATAACTTCAGTTGTGCCGTAAATGCGGACACTTCCATAAGAGGACACAACGGTAGCTGTTAGTCCATGTGCAATGGGAAGGGACCATTGGGCCAAACTAGGACAACGCAATGGATGGCCAGTCAAAGCCGATGACACAAAGAGTTGTCCAAATTGATCGTGAAGACCGGAATCTCCTTCATTTTTTCTGCTGGGGTCTCCACGTTGGTAGCCTCTTCTGCTTTGGTTTCCTGTGCCGGGTGGTGGATCTCCACCAGGATCTGGTAAAGCAAGGTGCCAAAAACTGCACCCACGCATGGTGCTACGATGGGCACCCACCACCAGTTTTTTCCAGCTCTGTAAAGGAGAAATAAAGCTTGGTTATTATTTCAGGGCTGTCCCTGGACTGGTTGATGGTTGATACACCTATGAAGACTCCACCAATGGGTCAGTGACACCATTGTGGAAGAATCATCATGGTGGAGTTATCACCCACTGACATTTTTTTCTTAAGGCCTCGTTTACACTTGTTTCAAAATGTGGCATTGGATACCTTTTATTCAAGAGCTCTGAAAGCCAATCAGAGCTCCTGTCACTAAATATAATGATGACCTTACAGTCCTGGTCACACGTTGTATTTGCTTTGCTTCAAAAATGGGATGAGTGGGGCTGGATAGAGAGGACTGAGCGGCAGAGGATCAGCAGAGCTTGTTGACCGGAGCAGGAGAAACTAGCAATGTCACATGTTGTATACAGCATTGGAGAAATATAGCAGGAGGTGAGGGGGACCAGGGGGACCGGGGGGGCGGGGGGGGGGGGCGATGGACAGATGAGAAAACCAGAGGATCAGCAAAGCCTGGGGTTACCTACTGAGTGGGAGATCAGCAGAGCTGGTGGTTACTACTGAGTGGGGGATCAGCAGAGCTGGGGGTTACTACTAAGCAGGGGATCAGCAGAGCTGGGGGTTACTACTGAGTGGGAGATCAGCAGAGATGGGGGTTTCTACTGAGTGGGGGATCAGCAGAGCTGGGGGTTACTACTGAGCGGGGGATCGGTAGAGCTGGGGGTTACTACTGAGCAGGGGATTGGTAGATGTGGGGGTTACTACTGAGCGGGGGATCAGCATAGCTGGGGATTACTACTGAGTGGGGGATCAGCAGAGCTGGTTGACCGGAGCAGGAGAAACTAGCAATGTCACATTTTGTGCACAGCACTGGAGAAATAAATTGGGAGGTGAGGGGGACTGGGGGGTAGACGGATGAGAAACCTAGAGGATCAGATGAGTGGGGGATCAGCAAAGCTGAGGGTTACTACTAAGCAGGGGATCAGAAGAGCTGGGGGTTACTACTGAGCGGAGGATCAGCAGAAATGGGGGTTACTACTGAGTGGGGGATCAGCAGAGCTGGGGGTTACTACTGAGTGGGAGATCAGCAGAGATGGGGGTTACTACTGAGCTGGGGATCGGTAGAGCTGGGGGTTGCTACTGAGTGGGGGATAAGCAGAGCTGGGGGTTATTACTGAGCGGGGGATCAGCATAGCTGGGGATTACTACTGAGCGGGGGATCAGGAGAGCTGGAGGTTACTACTGAGCGGGGGAACTGAAAAGCTGGGGATACTACTGAGTTGGGCATCAGCAGAGCTGGGAGCACTACTGATCAAAGGATCTGCTAAACGAAGGGTACAAATAGGCTGGTGATCTGCTGAACAAGGGTACCAATGAGTTGGGGATCTGCTGAGTAGGGGTACGACTGAGCTGGGGGTTCTACTGGGGCCTTTAAAACAAATAGAAAACACACAAAGGGCATTTGCTAAGATTCATCAATGCTTAAAAAAAAAGCATCACTGAAGCATCAAAAACACATAAAAAAGCATGTGGAAGCAGTAGGCTCTTTAATGTTTGTTGAAGTTGAAGCAAGTGTAAAGGAGCACCAAGACTGTGAGAAGATAGAGGTCCACTGGAACGAAGGTTCAATGCACAGCAGATCCCAGGTTTTCACGGGAGGACCAGAAGTAGGGGGAGATATCTCCAGTATTATCCAAGGCACTAATAAGGATAAAGGGTCACACCCTGACACACACCACCAAAAATTAAGGTAAATCCCTTAATGAACCCATTTACTGTTTTGGATCGAGCAGGTAAGGGTTAGAACCTCCATGATGGATAATTTATGAGCGTTCTGCCCAACGAGGACCAAAAAAAGTTGCCGGAAGTTCTAACCATTCTCCGGCGCCTCCAAATTTTAACAGATCTTCTTGAGCGGCATCCATGACGACCGAAAAAAGACAGTCAAGCTAAACTGAAGGACACCCTCCCGCCCGCTCTTTACAACCAACAAACTGAATTGGCCACCAACCTGAAGACATCTGAGCCCCATCCCGCCACGTAGGTGAAGAGCCGTGGCCCCAGGTCTCGACTCGGGTTAATCGGATAACCACAATTCGCTCCCATGGAAAGGCCAATGGAGAACACCAGCATCCCAACTACGACTGGCTCCAGACCCTTCGGGACCGGCTTGTTCTTGGAGTCAATGATGGCCAAGATGCCGACCATCAACATCGCTGTCCCCATCACCTGTATAAAAAATAGTTTGTGAGAAATCAGAAACCTTTAACCAAAATAAAAATGTCTTAAGACGTACTGTATTATTTGCATTTCAATTTTAAAGTGGTCACCTAAACGGGAGGTGAGGGGAAAATTTTCGGTTTTGGTTATAACCAAAAGACATATTTGAGAGTTTGACAGATGACAGGTCCACCTTAAAACTTATCTATCAGCTCATAAAGAGAAGAGTCAGAAAGAGAACCAGGTGACCATCGGTGGATGAAATTGCGCTATGGTGTCACCTGGTCGAGAAAACCGTTGGCGATGCTCAGGTAGGAGGCGGGGTATGAGGAAAATATGGAGGCCGTCTCTCGCGGTCCGTACACGGTCAGGTTGCCACCGGTGTAACTCTGGATGGCATCTTGAAGAAAGCAAAAATAAAAACCAGGAACAATAAAGAGGTCCTGTTCTCCAATAGCACAAGAGACGACACGGAAGGGAGGGAAGGTGGGACTTTGTCTTACCGTAGTACAGTGCGAAGGCAGCTGCCGCTCCAGCGAAAGACCCCACCACCTGGATGATGACATAGATGGGCAGTTTCCACCAGGGGAACCGACCCAGGACGCACAGGCTGAGCGAATACGCCGGATTTAGATGTCCACCTGTGGGAGAGAGAGAAGGGGGGGCCCAAGTGAGATCACCAGATATAAAGATTAGCTGGACATTTTTGAGAAATTTAGAACAATTTGACAAAATTTTGACATTCACAATTTTAATACAAAGGAGGGCTTTGGTGGTTGCACTGGGCTTTCAATGGGTCATGGGGGGTTATGAAAGCTAATTTCAACTATACTGGACCTTATGTTGACCTAAAATGATCCCCAACACTACATCTATTGCTAAACCTAAATTTTACCCTAATAGTAACCCAACCATTAAAGTTAACCCTAATGCTCATCCTAAAGCCAACCCTAATATTAACTCAACCATCAACTATAACCCAAATACTAACCCTAACAGTAGCCCAACCATTAACACTAACCCTAATGCTCATCCTAAAGCCAACCCTAATATTAACTCAACCGTCAACGGTAACCCAAATACTTACCCTAACAGTAACCCAACCATTAACACTAACCCTAATGCTCATCCTAAAGCCAACCCTAATATTAACCCAACCATCAATGATAACCCAAATACTAACCCTAACAGTAACCCAACCATTAACACTAACCCTAATGCTCATCCTAAAGCCAACCCTAATATTAACTCAACCATCAACGGTAATCCAAATACTAACCTTAACAGTAGCTCAACCATTAACACTAACCCTAATGCTCATCCTAAAGCCAACCCTAATATTAACTCAACCATCAACGGTAATCCAAATACAAACCTTAACAGTAGCTCAACCATTAACACTAACCCTAATGCTCATCCTAAAGCCAACCCTAATATTAACCCAACCGTCAACGGTAACCCAAATACTAACCCTAACAGTAACCCAACCATTAACACTAACCCTAATGCTCATCCTAAAGCCAACCCTAATATTAACTCAACCGTCAACGGTAACCCAAATACTAACCCTAACAGTAACCCAACCATTAATACTAACCCTAATGCTCATCCTTAAGCCAACCCTAATATTAACTCAACCGTCAACGGTAACCCATATACTAACCCTAACAGTAACCCAACCAATAACACTAACACTAATGCTCATCCTAAAGCCAACCCTAATATTAACCCAACCATCAACGGTAACCCAAATACTAACCCTAACAGTAACCCAACCATTAACACTAACCCTAATGCTCATCCTTAAGCCAACCCTAATATTAACTCAACCATCAACCGTAACCCAAATACTAACCCTAACAGTAGCTCAACCATTAACACTAACCCTAATGCTCATCCTAAAGCCAACCCTAATATTAACCCAACCGTCAACGGTAACCCAAATACTTACCTTAACAGTAACCCAACCTTTAACACTAACCCTAATGCTCAACCCAAAGCCAACCCTAATATTAACTCAACCGTCAACGGTAACCCAAATACTAACCCTAACATTAACCCAACCATTAACACTAACCCTAATGCTCATCCTTAAGCCAACCCTAATATTAACTCAACCATCAACCGTAACCCAAATACTAACCCTAACAGTAGCTCAACCATTAACACTAACCCTAATGCTCATCCTAAAGCCAACCCTAATATTAACCCAACCGTCAACGGTAACCCAAATACTTACCTTAACAGTAACCCAACCTTTAACACTAACCCTAATGCTCAACCCAAAGCCAACCCTAATATTAACTCAACCGTCAACGGTAACCCAAATACTAACCCTAACATTAACCCAACCATTAACACTAACCCTAATGCTCAACCCAAAGCCAACCCTGATATTAACCCAACCATCAACGGTAACCCAAATACTAACCCTAACAGTAGCTCAACCATTAACACTAACCCAAATGCTCAACCCAAAGCCAACCTTAATATTAACCCAACAGTCAACGGTAACCCAAATACTAACCCTAACAGTAGCTCAACCATTAACACTAACCCTAATGCTCAACCCAAAGCCAACCCTAATATTAACTCAACCGTCAACGGTAACCCAAATACTAACCCTAACAGTAACCCAACCATTAACACTAACCCTAATGCTCATCCTAAAGCCAACCCTAATATTAACCTAACCATCAACGATAACCCAAATACTAACCCTAACAGTAACCCAACCATTAACACTAACCCTAATGCTCATCCTAAAACCAACCCTAATATTAACTCAACCATCAACGGTAACCCAAATACTAACCCTAACAGTAACCCAACCATTAACACTAACCCTAATGCTCAACCCAAAGCCAACCCTAATATTAACTCAACCGTCAATGGTAACCCAAACACTAACCCTAACAGTAGCTCAACCATTAACACTAACCCTAATGCTCATCCTAAAGCCAACCTTAATATTAACTCAACCGTCAACGGTAACCCAAATACTAACCCTAACATTAACCCAACCATTAACACTAACCCTAATGCTCATCTTAAAGCCAACCCTAATATTAACCCAACCATCAACGATAACCCAAATACTAACCCTAACAGTAGCTCAACCATTAACACTAACTCAAATGCTCATCCTAAAGCCAACCTTAATATTAAAGGGGTTGTAAAGGTTTGTTTTTTATTTTCTACATAGGTTCCTCTAAGCTAGTGCATTGTTGGTTCACTTACCTTTTCCTTCGATTTCCCTTCTAAATGTTTTTTTTTCTTTGTCTGAATATCTCACTTCCTGTTTCTCCTCAGTAAACTTCTCACCATCATCTGAGCTGGTGGTTAGTCAGCCAGAACAGCTTACTGAACAGCTTACTGAGGAGGAACAGGAAGTGAGAAATTCAGACAAAGAAAAAAAACATTTATAAGGGAAATGGAAGGAAAAGGTAAGTGAACCAACAATGCACTAGCTTAGAGGAACCTATTTAGAAAATAAAAAACGAACCTTTACAACCCCTTTAACTCAACCGTCAACGGTAACCCAAATACTAACCCTAACAGTAACCCAACTATTAACACTAACCCTAATGCTCATCCTAAAGCCAACCCTAATATTAACTCAACCGTCAACGGAGATAAAATTCAAAATTTCTGCAACGGCACCTGGCAGCCAGATGGGGAAGGATTAGTAAACAGTTCAGGGCATTTGATTGGTTTAAGAAATGTATGCTAAACGACATATACAGTAATGTGGAAATGAACGTACCGGACACACCCCCCGACACGTAAATCGCGATGACGACAGCGATGGCTCCAGCCAGGTACATGCAGAAGAAGTTCCCTTTGGTGTTCTGGCTGGTGACTCCCTGCGCCGTGGCCGCAACGGTGATCAGCTTCAAAGGAAAAAAAATGGCGGATGCTTTAGTTGGATCGTGTACATATGGCATTATATATACATTGTAATACATTGTTTGTCATTGTTTCATCTCAAGACTTCTTCAGGAGGGATCAATCCATTATACTGCAGGCAGTCTGAAATCCTAGTGGACGGGCCCTAGTTTTCCTCATGGGTGTGGCAAAGAAAGAAGAGTGCGGAGAGGATAAACAAAAACCTGCCCCAGATCTGGTGACCTTCGCTGCGCACAAGGGGCGTTGGCAGCTTAAAGCTCGCTCACGGCGTTGGGAAATTGCGGATGCTTTGGATCGTTTATATATGGCACTATATATATTGTAATAAATTGTTTGTTTTAGTTTTCCTCTCAAGACTTCTTCAGGAGGGATCAATCCATTACACTGTGGGAGCGGCCAGTCTTGAAATCCTAGCGGGTGGGCTCTAGCTTTCCTCATGGGTGTGGCATGGAAAGAAGAGTGTGGAGAAGGTAAAACAAAAACCCACCCCAGATCTGGTGACCTTCGCTGAGCATAAGGGGTGTTGGCAGCCTCTAGCTCGCTCACGGCGTTAGGCAATCGTTCTGGGGTTTAAGGTCACCTGAGTTTCTCAAAAATTGACAGGATCGTGTACATATGGCTCAAGACTTCTTCAGGAGGGATCAATCCGTCATACTGTGGGAGTCTTGAAATCCTAGTGGGCGGGCTCTAGCTTTCCTCATGGGTGTGGCAAGGAAAGAAGAGTGCGGAAAGGGTAAAACAAAAACCCACCCCAGATCTGGTGACCTTCGCTGCGCATAAGGGGTGTTGGCAGCCTCTAGCTCGCTCACGGCGTTAGGCAATCGTTCTGGGGTTTAAGGTCACCTGAGTTTCTCAAAAATTGACAGGATCGTGTACATATGGCTCAAGACTTCTTCAGGAGGGATCAATCCGTCATACTGTGGGAGTCTTGAAATCCTAGTGGGCGGGCTCTAGCTTTCCTCATGGGTGTGGCAAGGAAAGAAGAGTGCGGAAAGGGTAAAACAAAAACCCACCCCAAATCTGGTGACCTTTCGCTGTGCACAAGGGACGTTGGTGGCCTCTAGCTCGCTCTCGGCGTTGGTCAATCGTTGTGGGCTTCAAGGTCACCTGAGCTTCTCATAAACTGTCAGGATTGTGTACATATGGCTCAAGACTTCTTCAGGAGGGATAAATCCGTTATACTGTGGGAGCGGCCAGTCTTAAAATCCTAGCTCTAGCTTTCCTCATGGGTGTGGCATGGAAAGAAGAGTGTGGAGAAGGTAAAACAAAAAAACCCACCCCAGATCTGGTGACCTTCGCTGCGCACAAGGGGCGTTGGCGGCCTCTAGCTCGCTCACGGCGTTAGGCAATCGTTCTGGGCTTCTAAGGTCACCATACTGACAATTGCGCCATTTTCCTAAAAAAACAGGATTTGAAAGCACGAGACGGGGAACTTTCACATCACGCCCATCGCGGACTGAGGAACATTTATTTTTGGATATGGACCAGATTTCGAAATCAAACGTCCATGGCTCTTTACAAGAAAAGCAAATGTGGATATGAAAGAAAAAAAAACAAACATTTGATTGTAAAAAAAAAAAAATAAGCTAAAGGATGAGAGATTTTTGGGGGGGGGGGGGGGTATTACATTTTTTTTCATTGTTTCCAAAAAAAAAAATATTTTTTTCCAGTGGAAATTGATAAAATTTGGGAGATTTTGGCAAAGTTCACTATTTTTGGCGGAATGCATTGGCGTCCAAGGGGACGGTGAAATGAAGAACGTTTTTTTTTTTTTAATGGTTTTGAGAGCGCAATGGGCTATAAATGGCTCCTGAGGGTTCCAGAAGCTCCTTCTACCCAGCCATCCCACCCGCCTGACGAAGGGGCCCTGCGTGGCTCCGAAACGTTGCTCTATGTGTACCTTGTGACCAGGTTAATAAAGCGTCGGATTCTTCTGAGGATCCCTTGGTGTGCCAATGAAATTTCTCCATTCTACCCATCCTTGGTCCCTTTATTTTTATTAAATATTAAATACATAAAAAATGTAAGATAACAGCACTAAAATAAATAAAGAAAATACAAAAAAAAAATCTATTTTACCCATCCTGTGCCCCTTTATTTTATTTATTTATTTGTAAATCAATAAAAATATTAAAATAACAGCACTAAAATAAATACAAAAAAATCCCATTCTACCCATTCTAGGCCCCTTTATTTTATTGTTTTTTTTTTCTTTCACAAAACAAGAATAAAAAAAATATTAAAAATGGAAAATAATAGCACTAAAATAAATACAAAAAAAGCTATTTTTCCCACCCTGGGCCCCTTTATTTTATTTTTTTTATTTTCACAAAACAAAAAGAAGAAATAATAAAAATATAAAATAACAGCACTAAAATACAAAAAATATCAATACCATTCTACCCATCCTGGGCCCCTTTATTTTATTGTTTGTTTTTTCTTTTACAAAAAAAGAAGAAAAAATAATCAAAATGGAAAACAACAGCATCAAAATAAATACATAAAATACAAAAAAAATGCCATTCTACCCAACTTGGGCCCCTTTATTTTATTGTTTTTTATTTTCACAAAACAAGAAGAAAAAAATAATAAAAATATAAAATAACAGCACTAAAATACAAAAAAATCAATACCATTCTACCCATCCTGGGCCCCTTTATTTTATTGTTTTTTTTTACAAAATAAGAAGAAAAAAGAATCAAAATGGAAAACAACAGCACCAAAATAAATACAAAAAATACAAAACAATGCCATTCTACCCAACTTGGGCCCCTTTATTTTATTGTTTTTATTTTTCACAAAAAAAGAAGAAAAAATAATAAAAATGGAAAATAACAGCACTAAAATAAATTCAAAAAAAGCAATTTTTCCCACCCTGGGCCCCTTTATTTTATTTTTTTATTTTCACAAAACAAGAAGAAGAAATAATAAAAATATAAAATAACAGCACTAAAATACAAAAAAAATCAATACCATTCTACCCATCCTGGGCCCCTTTATTGTATTGTTTGTTTTTTTTTCTTTCACAAAACAAGAAGAAAAAATAATAAAGATGTAAAATAACAGCACTAAAATGAATACAAAAAACAAACAAAAACAATGCTATTCTACCCATCCTTGGCCCCTTTATTTATTTTTTCACAAAACAAAAAGAAAAAATAATCAAAATGGAAAATAACAGTGTTAAAATGAATACAAAAATTACAAAAAAAAACAAAACAATGCAATTCTACCTATCCTGGGCCCCTTTATTTTATTGTTTCCCCCCCCCCCCCATAAAACAAGAAGAAAAAATAATAAAAATATAAAATAACAGCACTAAAATAAATACAAAAACAAAAACAACGCCATTCTACCCATCCTAGGCCCATTTATTTTGTTGTTTTTTTTTTTACTTCATAAAAACTAGAAGAAAAAATAATAAAAATGTAAAATAACAGCACTAAAATAAAAATAAAAAAATCAATACCATTCTACCCATCCTGGGCCCCTTTATTTTATTGTTTGTTTTTTTTTTCTTTCACAAAACAAGAAGAAAAAAGAATCAAAATGGAAAATAACAGCACTAAAATAAATACAAAAAAAAAACACAATGTACAGAGAATTGTACAATCCACCATCCTGACCAGATGATCCTCGAAAACATTTCCAGCCTCGGATTCTCCGATCTCGGTCTCTCTGCCAGGATGGGTTAATAATCTTGGCAGAGGTGGCTTGGCGAGGAGTGCGGGTATTACGGGTCGTACTCTGCCCTCTACTGATACATTCCATAATCAGGAATTTTTATGGGGATGAAGTAGCTGAAAAGTGATAAATCATTTCTGATAACAACCAGTAAACAGCTGTGATTACTGATGGGCAGGATGGTGGCACATAGTCAGCTGATGGCAGGCTTCCCGGCAGCCGCACGGACATGCTGCCACTCACAATGACCAGCCACCACCGAGCCAGAGAGAGAGATGAGACACCGACACCCCGTGTGATGGGGGAGAAATATACTGATCGATGGGGTATGAAGAGACAACTGCAGGGGCACAGAAGGGCAAATCACAGGTATTCCTCAACATTATCCTAATCCTAACACCAACCCTAACACCAACCCCAATGCTAACCCTAACCCTAATCATAATGATAACCCTAACACCATCCCTAACGCTAACCCTAAACCTTACCTAATACTAACCCTAACACCAACCCTAACGCTAACCCTAGCTCTAATCATAATGATAACCCTAATACCAACCCTAACAACAACCCCAATGCTAACCCTAACACCAACCTTAACACCAAACCTAACACCAACCCTAACACCAAACCTAACACCAACCCCAATGCTAACTCTAACAGCAACCCCAATGCTAACCTTAACTCTAATCATAATGCTAACCCTAAACCTTACCCTAATGCTAATCCTAACACCAACCCTAATGCTAACCCTAACACCAACCCTAATGCTAACTCTAAACCTTACCCTAATGCTAACCCTAACACCAACGCTAATGCTAACCCTAACTCTAATCATAATGATAACCCTAACACCAACCCTAACGCTAACCCTAAACCTTACCCTAATACTAACCTTAACACCAACCCTAATGCTAACCCTAACACCAACCCTAACACTAACCCTAGCTCTAATCATAATGATAACCCTAATATCAACCCTAACACCAACCCTAATGCTAACCCTAACACCAACCCTAACACCAAACCTAACACCAACCCTAACACCAAACCTAACACCAACCCCAATGCTAACCCTAACAGCAACCCAAATGCTAAGCCTAACTCTAATCATCATGCTAACCCTAAACCTTACCCTAATGCAAACCTTAACACCAACCCTAATGCTAACCCTAAACCTTACCCTAATGCTAACCCTAACACCAACCCTAATGCTAACCCTAACACCAACCCAAATGCTAACCTTAACACCAACCCTAATGATAACCCTAACACCAACCCTAATGCTAACCCTAATCATTACCCTAATGCTAACCCTAATACCAACCCTAATGCTAACCTTAACACCAACCCTAATGCTAACCCTAAACCTTACCCTAATGCTAACCCTAACACCAACGCTAATGCTAACCCTAAACCTTACCCTAATGCTAACCCTAACACCAATCTTAATGCTAACCCTAAACCTTACCCTAACACCAACCCTAATGCTAACCCTAAACCTTACCCTAATGCTAACCCTAACACCAACCCTAATGCTAACCTTAACACCAACCCTAATGCTAACCCTAAACATTACCCTAATGCTAACCCTAACACCAACCCTAATGCTAACCCTAAACCTTACCCTAATGCTAAGCCTAAACCTTACCCTAATGCTAACCCTAACACCAACCCTAATGCTAACCTTAACACCAACCCTAATGCTAACCCTAAACATTACCCTAATGCTAACCCTAACACCAACCCTAATGCTAACCCTAAACCTTACCCTAATGCTAACCCTAACACCAATCTTAATGCTAACCCTAAACCTTACCCTAACACCAACCCTAATGCTAACCCTAAACCTTACCCTAATGCTAACCCTAACTCTATCCATATTACTCCCTAACTCTAACCTTAACACTAACCTTAACTCCAATGCTATCCCTAACACCAACCCAGATACTAGCCCTAACTCTATCCCTATCAATACTCTTATGCTAAATCTAACTCTAACCCTAACTCTAATCCTAGCACTAGCCCCCCCCAACTCTAATGCTAATCCTAACTCTAACCCCAATGCCAAGTCTAACTCTAATGCTATCCCCAACACCAACCCCAATGTTAACCCTAACCCTAATCATAATGCTAGCCCTAAATCTAACCCTAGTACTTCTTACCTAAATGTTAACTCGCTAACTTAATACTAGTCCTAACTCTAACTCTAACCCTAACTCCTAACTCTAACCCTTATACCCTAACTTTAACACTAATGCTTGCCTTAACCCTAATGCCAAGCCTAACTCTAACACTATCCCTAACACTAACCCTAATTCTAACCCAAAATATATCCCTATCACTAGACCTAACTCTAACCCTACCTCTAACCTTAATGCCAAGCCTAGCTCTAACGCTATCCCTAATTCTAACCCCAATACTAACTCTAACCAAAACACAAGCCCTAAATCTAACCCTAACTCCAACCCTTATGCTAAACATAACTCTAACCCTAATGCCAAGCCTCACTCTAACCCTACCTCTAACTTTAATGCCAAGCCTCACTCTAACCCTACCTCTAACCTTAATGCCAGGCCTCACTCTAACCCTACCTCTAACCTTAATGCCAAGCCTAACTCTAACCCTACCTCTAACCTTAATGCCAAGCCTCACTCTAACCCTACCTCTAACCTTAATGCCAAGCCTAACTCTAACCCTACCTCTAACCTTAATGCCAAGCCTCACTCTAACCCTACCTCTAACCTTAATGCCAAGCCTAACTCTAACCCTACCTCTAACCCTAATGCCAAGCCTCACTCTAACCCTACCTCTAACCTTAATGCCAAGCCTCACTCTAACCCTACCTCTAACCCTAATGCCAAGCCTCACTCTAACCCTACCTCTAACCTTAATGCCAAGCCTCAATCTAACCCTACCTCTAACCCTAATGCCAAGCCTCACTCTAACCCTACCTCTAACTTTAATGCCAAGCTTCACTCTAACCCTACCTCTAACCTTAATGCCAAGCCTAACTCTAACCCTACCTCTAACCTTAATGCCAAGCCTCACTCTAACCCTACCTCTAACCCTAATGCCAAGCCTCAATCTAATCCTACCTCTAACCCTAATGCTAAGCCTAACTCTAACCCTACCTCTAACTCTGATGCCAAGCCTCACTCTAACCCTACCTCTAACCCTAATGCCAAGCCTCACTCTAACCCTACCTCTAACCTTAATGCCAAGCCTCACTCTAACCCTACCTCTAACCTTAATGCCAAGCCTCACTCTAACCCTACCTCTAACCTTAATGCCAAGCCTTACTCTAACCCTACCTCTAACCTTAATGCCAAGCCTAACTCTAACCCTACCTCTAACCTTAATGCCAAGCCTAACTCTAACCCTACCTCTAACCTTAATGCCAAGCCTAACTCTAACCCTACCTCTAACCTTAATGCCAAGCCTCATTCTAACCCTACCTCTAACCCTAATGCCAAGCCTAACTCTAACCCTACCTCTAACCCTGATGCCAAGCCTCACTCTAACCCTACCTCTAACCCTAATGCCAAGCCTCACTCTAACCCTACCTCTAACCATAATGCCAAGCCTAACTCTAACCCTACCTCTAACCCTGATGCCAAGCCTCACTCTAACCCTACCTCTAACCCTAATGCCAAGCCTCACTCTAACCCTACCTCTAACCTTAATGCCAAGCCTAACTCTAACCCTACCTCTAACCCTAATGCCAAGCCTCACTCTAACCCTACCTCTAACCATAATGCCAAGCCTAACTCTAACCCTACCTCTAACCCTAATGCCAAGCCTCACTCTAACCCTACCTCTAACCATAATGCCAAGCCTAACTCTAACCCTACCTCTAACCCTGATGCCAAGCTTCACTCTAACCCTACCTCTAACCTTAATGCCAAGCCTAACTCTAACCCTACCTCTAACCCTAATGCCAAGCCTCACTCTAACCCTACCTCTAACCATAATGCCAAGCCTAACTCTAACCCTACCTCTAACCCTGATGCCAAGCCTCACTCTAACCCTACCTCTAACCCTAATGCCAAGCCTCACTCTAACCCTACCTCTAACCTTAATGCCAAGCCTCACTCTAACCCTACCTCTAACCTTAATGCCAAGCCTCACTCTAACCCTACCTCTAACCCTAATGCCGAGCCTCACTCTAACCCTACCTCTAACCTTAATGCCAAGCCTCACTCTAACCCTACCTCTAACCCTAATGCCAAGCCTCACTCTAACCCTACCTCTAACCTTAATGCCAAGCCTCACTCTAACCCTACCTCTAACCCTGATGCCAAGCCTCACTCTAACCCTAACTCTAACCCTAATGCCAAGCCTAACTCTAACCCTACCTCTAACCCTGATGCCAAGCCTCACTCTAACCCTACCTCTAACCTTAATGCCAAGCCTCACTCTAACCCTACCTCTAACCCTAATGCCAAGCCTAACTCTAACCCTACCTCTAACCCTGATGCCAAGCCTCACTCTAACCCTACCTCTAACCTTAATGCCAAGCCTCACTCTAACCCTACCTCTAACCTTAATACCAAGCCTCACTCTAACCCTACCTCTAACCCTAATGCCAAGCCTAACTCTAACCCTACCTCTAACCCTGATGCCAAGCCTCACTCTAACCCTACCTCTAACCTTAATGCCAAGCCTCACTCTAACCCTACCTCTAACCCTGATGCCAAGCCTCACTCTAACCCTACCTCTAACCTTAATGCCAAGCCTCACTCTAACCCTACCTCTAACCCTAATGCCAAGCCTAACTCTAACCCTACCTCTAACCCTGATGCCAAGCCTCACTCTAACCCTACCTCTAACCTTAATGCCAAGCCTCACTCTAACCCTACCTCTAACCCTGATGCCAAGCCTCACTCTAACCCTACCTCTAACCTTAATGCCAAGCCTCACTCTAACCCTACCTCTAACCCTAATGCCAAGCCTAACTCTAACCCTACCTCTAACCCTAATGCCAAGCCTAACTCTAACCCTACCTCTAACCCTGATGCCAAGCCTCACTCTAACCCTACCCCTAACCCTAATGCCAAGCCTCACTCTAACCCTACCTCTAACCCTAATGCCAAGCCTCACTCTAACCCTACCTCTAACCTTAATGCCAAGCCTCACTCTAACCCTACCTCTAACCCTAATGCCAAGCCTCACTCTAACCCTACCTCTAACCTTAATGCCAAGCCTCACTCTAACCCTACCTCTAACCCTGATGCCAAGCCTCACTCTAACCCTACCTCTAACCTTAATGCCAAGCCTCACTCTAACCCTACCTCTAACCCTGATGCCAAGCCTCACTCTAACCCTACCTCTAACCCTAATGCCAAGCCTAACTCTAACCCTACCTCTAACCCTGATGCCAAGCCTCACTCTAACCCTACCTCTAACCTTAATGCCAAGCCTAACTCTAACCCTACCTCTAACCCTGATGCCAAGCCTCACTCTAACCCTACCTCTAACCCTAATGCCAAGCCTTTACTCTAACCCTACCTCTAACCCTAATGCCAAGCCTAACTCTAACCCTACCTCTAACCCTGATGCCAAGCCTCACTCTAACCCTACCTCTAACCTTAATGCCAAGCCTCACTCTAACCCTACCTCTAACCCTAATGCCAAGCCTAACTCTAACCCTACCTCTAACCCTGATGCCAAGCCTCACTCTAACCCTACCTCTAACCTTAATGCCAAGCCTCACTCTAACCCTACCTCTAACCTTAATACCAAGCCTCACTCTAACCCTACCTCTAACCCTAATGCCAAGCCTAACTCTAACCCTACCTCTAACCCTGATGCCAAGCCTCACTCTAACCCTACCTCTAACCTTAATGCCAAGCCTCACTCTAACCCTACCTCTAACCCTAATGCCAAGCCTAACTCTAACCCTACCTCTAACCCTGATGCCAAGCCTCACTCTAACCCTACCTCTAACCCTAATGCCAAGCCTCACTCTAACCCTACCTCTAACCTTAATGCCAAGCCTCACTCTAACCCTACCTCTAACCTTAATGCCAAGCCTCACTCTAACCCTACCTCTAACCCTAATGCCGAGCCTCACTATAACCCTACCTCTAACCTTAATGCCAAGCCTCACTCTAACCCTACCTCTAACCCTAATGCCAAGCCTCACTCTAACCCTACCTCTAACCTTAATGCCAAGCCTCACTCTAACCCTACCTCTAACCCTGATGCCAAGCCTCACTCTAACCCTACCTCTAACCTTAATGCCAAGCCTCACTCTAACCCTACCTCTAACCCTAATGCCAAGCCTAACTCTAACCCTACCTCTAACCCTGATGCCAAGCCTCACTCTAACCCTACCTCTAACCTTAATGCCAAGCCTCACTCTAACCCTACCTCTAACCCTGATGCCAAGCCTCACTCTAACCCTACCTCTAACCTTAATGCCAAGCCTCACTCTAACCCTACCTCTAACCCTAATGCCAAGCCTAACTCTAACCCTACCTCTAACCCTGATGCCAAGCCTCACTCTAACCCTACCTCTAACCTTAATACCAAGCCTCACTCTAACCCTACCTCTAACCCTAATGCCAAGCCTAACTCTAACCCTACCTCTAACCCTAATGCCAAGCCTCACTCTAACCCTACCTCTAACCTTAATGCCAAGCCTCACTCTAACCCTACCTCTAACCTTAATGCCAAGCCTCACTCTAACCCTACCTCTAACCTTAATGCCAAGCCTCACTCTAACCCTAATGCCAAGCCTCACTCTAACCCTACCTCTAACCCTAATGCCAAGCCTCACTCTAATCCTACCTCTAACCTTAATGCCAAGCCTAACTCTAATCCTACCTCTAAACCTAATGCCAAGCCTAACTCTAACCCTACCTCTAACCTTAATGCCAAGGCTCACTCTAACCCTACCTCTAACCCTGATGCCAAGCCTCACTCTAACCCTACCTCTAACCTTAATGCCAAGCCTCACTCTAACCCTACCTCTAACCCTAATGCCAAGCCTAACTCTAACCCTACCTCTAACCCTGATGCCAAGCCTCACTCTAACCCTACCTCTAACCCTAATGCCAAGCCTCACTCTAACCCTACCTCTAACCTTAATGCCAAGCCTCACTCTAACCCTACCTCTAACCCTAATGCCAAGCCTCACTCTAACCCTACCTCTAACCTTAATGCCAAGCCTCACTCTAACCCTACCTCTAACCTTAATGCCAAGCCTCACTCTAACCCTACCTCTAACCTTAATGCCAAGCCTCACTCTAACCCTAATGCCAAGCCTCACTCTAACCCTACCTCTAACCCTAATGCCAAGCCTCACTCTAATCCTACCTCTAACCTTAATGCCAAGCCTAACTCTAATCCTACCTCTAACCCTAATGCCAAGCCTAACTCTAACCCTACCTCTAACCCTGATGCCAAGCCTCACTCTAACCCTACCTCTAGCCCTAATGCCAAGTCTCACTCTAACCCTACCTCTAACCCTAATGCCAAGCCTAACTCTAACCCTACCTCTAACCCTAATGCCAAGCCTCACTCTAACCCTACCTCTAACCCTAATGCCAAGCCTAACTCTAACCCTACCTCTAACCCTAATGCCAAGCCTCACTCTAACCCTAATGCCAAGCCTCACTCTAACCCTACCTCTAACCCTGATGCTAAGCCTCACTCTAACCCTACCTCTAACCTTAATGCCAAGCCTCACTCTAACCCTACCTCTAACCCTAATGCCAAGCCTCACTCTAACCCTACCTCTAACCTTAATGCCAAGCCTCACTCTAACCCTACCTCTAACCCTAATGCCAAGCCTCACTCTAACCCTACCTCTAACCCTAATGCTAAGTCTCACTCTAACCCTACCTCTAACCTTAATGCCAAGCCTAACTCTGACACTACCCTCAATACTAACTCTAACCAAAATACAAGCCCTAACTCCAACTCATATTCTAAACATAACAGCTCTGTTCTACCATGGCTGTAGATCTGTGGTCCTCACAGTTTTTCACCGGTAGGGATGAAGGTTGGTGTTCGCCATTACCGAGGCTTGAAGGTTCGAGATGCGCGGTCCCGGCCAATTTGTGTGTAGATCCGCCACCAGAGAATTTTCCGGTGCCAGTGGCCAGCCTTCCTCTGCTTTTTTTTTGGCAATAGTTGGCCTCCTTCCCCGTAGACTTCACTGGGATTGGCCTCCAAGTTCGGTTTTGCCGAATTTGGAACAAGATTTGCCGAACCTTTTGTGAACAGAACCCCCGGGGCAGATATTTGGTCACCTTAACAGGTGTCCCCCTCTGTTCTCGGGTTATGGTGACAACTCTAACATTTATTTGGATTTGGTCACCATTTATGGCCCCAGTGATAATGGTCACCAGGACAAAAAGGCCACCAGGATAAAAAAAAAGACAATGTATCTCACAAAAATAACAGGGGTGCTAACCCTTCAACACTATAAAAAAAAGGTTTGGCTTTTCATATACTTTAACCCCCCCCCCCCCGCCCCACCCAACGCAATTCCACCATTATCCATATCATGCCAATATTTTTGAAATTTTTTTGGGAATTACTCACGAGCAACACAAAGACTCCAAGAAATTCGGCGAGGCATTCCCGGGCGAGGGTGTTCCTGAGTCTCAACCGGTTCTGCAGCCTCTCCCGTGCAGGCCGGCATGCCATGTCACACCAGGTTACCAGCAGAGGACGAGAGGGTGAAGAGGAGGGGGCGATGTCTTCTTATACGGAGCCCTATCACAAGGAGATAAGAGGGTCACCCAACCGCGCATCGCCAACTTATCTGCTCCATTATACCACCTACCTGTCCAAAGATCTGCAGTCACAGCAGGTCAGGGAATACAACCCCCATAATCAGCATTTCGGTGAATTTTATTTTATTTTTTTTTACATTTCTCCAGTTGGAATAAATCTTTTTATTATTTATTTTTATTTATTTTTATTTGCATAATTAATTTTTTTTCGGTGTAAATTGTGAATTGTAGGGGCTCCTCTCATACCTAAAATTGTTTACAAAATTTTTCAATGTAAAGATCTAAGAGGTTTGAAATTTTTTTTTTTTTTAGAATTCTTTTCTTAGATTACTTTATTTATTTTTTTGTTGTTTTTACATTTCTTTTTCATACCTCAGGGTGTATAACCCCAGAAACAGATTTTCGGTGAATGTTTTTCTTTTTTTATTTTTTTCAATTTTTCAAGAACAAACTTTTTATTTATCTTTTTTTTTATTTTGTATAATTGTAAAATTACATTTTTTTCTTTTCATTAAAAAATGTGAATTGTTGGAGCTCCTCTCATACCTAAAATCGTTAACAAAATTTTGCAATGTAAAGATCTGAGAGGTTTGAAATTTGTTTTTGTTTTTCTAGAATTTTTTTCTTAGATTACTTTGTTTATATAACCCCATAAACAGCTTTGTGGTGATTGTTTTTATTTTATTTTTTACATTTTTCAAGTAAGAATAAACTTTTTATTGATCTTTTTTATTTTTTTTTGTATTTCGTTTAATTGCATTTTTTTTTCTTTTCATTAAAAAATTTGAATTGTTGGGGCCTTTGTTGTACCTAACATGGTTTATGAAAAAAAAATCATAGGTTAAGTGCAATGTAAAGCTCTGAGTGTTCAAGAACATTCTTTTTTCGATTTTTTTTTAATTTAGTATTTTTAGAGTTTGGATAACTTTTTTGTTGTTCTTTTTATATTTCTTTTAAAGGTATTTATATACCTCAGGGTGTATAACCCCATAAACAGCTTTTTGGTGAATGTTTTTATTTTATTTTTTAAATTTTTCAAGTAAGAATAAACTTTTTTTTTATTATATATATTTTGTATAATTGCATTTTTTTTCTTTTCATTAAAAAATGTGAATTGTTGGGACCTTTGTTGTACCTAGCATGGTCTACGAAAAAAAAATCATAGGTTGAGTGCAATGTAAAGCTGAACATCCTTTTTTCGATTTTTTTTTTTTTTTTTAGATTTTCGATAACTTTTGTTGCTGTTGTTGTTTTTACATTTCTTTTAAATGTCTTTTACATTTCCTTTAAATGGTTTTAAAAATATGCAGCTCACTGGCAATTTTGTGCATATTTTGGGACTGTTCCTGTTAGCACTGATTTCTGCTGCAGAAGGCATTTTTTTATTTTATTACCAGTAAATAATCTGAGAAAACTACAAAAAAATGTTTATTGTAGTATTAATATTAATGTTAATGTGTGCTCGATACTCAAGGGGAACAAAAAAAAGAAAAAAAAAATGAAAGCTAAAGTTTAACCTTTATATATTTTTCCCTTTCCTGTTTCCTCTTTTGCCCTTATCAATGATAATGTCATTTTTAAAGAAAACATTTTAATTTATATTAGCATACCTCAGGGTATATAACCCCCATAATCAGTGTTTTGATTCATGTTTTTATTTATTTATTTATTTTTACACTTTTCCAGTTAGAACAAATCTTTTATTGTTTTTTCGTTTTTATATTTTGCATAATTATAATTTTTTTCTTATTGAAAATTGTAAATTGTTGCGGGCCTCTGTTGCACCTAAAATGGTTTATTAAAAAAAAACGTTTTTATAGGTTAAGCGCAATCTAAAGCTCTGAGAGTTTTGACATTTTAAATTTATTTATTTATGTTTTAATTTTTTTTTTTTGAGTTTCAAATAATTTTGTTATTTTTTTTATTGTTTTTAATTTGTATTTCTTTTTTTTTATTGTTTTAAAATTGTGCAGATCCCACGTGATTTATTCAGGGTTTTAGTCCTGTTGGTACTGCTTTGTGCTGCAGGAGATTTTTTTTTTTTTTAAACAGCAAAAAATCTCAGAAACTTATTAAAATAAATGTATTTTTAGTTAAGGAGAACAAAAAAAAATATTTAAAGCTGAAGTTTGACTTTCATACATTTGGCCTCTGTTGCACCTAAAATGGTTTATAAAAAAAAAAAGTTTTTCATAGGTTAAGTGCAATGTAAAGAAGCTCTGAGAGTTTTGAAATTTGTTTAAGATTTTTATTTAAAAATTTTTTTGAGTTTCGAGTATTTTTTGTTATTTTTTTGTTGTTTTTACATTTCTTTTTAAATTGTTTTAAAATTGTGCGGATCCCAGGTGATTTATTCAGGGATTTAGTCCTGTTGGTACTGCTTTCTGCTGCAGGAGACATTTTTTTTTTTTAAACACAGCAAAAAATCTGAGAAATCTATTAAAAGAAATGTATTTTTAGTTAAGAGGAACAAAAAAAAATATTTAAAGCTGAAGTTTGACTTTCATACATTTGGCCTCTGTGGCACCTAAAATGGTTAATAAAAAAAAAAAAATTTTTCATAGGTTAAGCGCAATGTAAAGTTCTGAGAGTTTTGAAATTTGTTTATTTATTTATTTATTTATTTTTTGAGTTTCGAGTATTTTTTTTTTTTTTTTTGTTGTTTGTACATTTCTTTTTAAATTGTTTTAAAATTGTGCGGATCCCAGGTGATTTATTCAGGGATTTAGTCCTGTTGGTACTGCTTTCTGCTGCAGGAGACATTTTTTTTTTTTTTTAAACAGCAAAAAATCAGAGAAACCTATTAAAAGAAATGTATTTTTACTTTTTTAGGGGGAAAAAAATATTTAAAAGTTTAACTTTCATACATTTTTCCTTTCCTGGTTTCCCTTTCACCCTCATCAAATGAGATTTAAAAAAAAAATAATAATAATAATTTCCATTTCAGACCCGGTGATGTCAGGGAAGGTCAAATTTAATTATTTTTTTTTTAATTAAAGCTGGAAAATATTTGATTAATTCCAGTGACGGATTTCTGAGCAATGGTTTCCCTCCTGCGTAGATCAACATTCCGCTCATATGATTTCTGTTTAATAAACAGAAACAAAAATCGATGACGGTTTATTGACGGTTTATTATCTTCGATACGCTTCGGTTTTATCTCAAGCGAGTAATAAATAAGAAATCATCAGTAATGAACTCTGATCTCTAATGAACTCACCACAGGAGAAAAAAAAAAAACATCAAATCGAAAAAAAAAAAATTTTAAGTTTGGAAATTTGAAGTGACCGGATTACTTCGGATCGGAATCAGTTATTGATCACTCCGCTACATTGTATCAGATCAATGGCTGGGATTGAATCTTCCTTGGAACGCTAGCACCACCTGTTGGCTTCCAATGTGGTATCTTCATACTGAAAGACCAAGCCAACAATGGCCCTCCACCATGACAGCACCCCCTGTTGACTCATTGGCTTCCACTGTGGTGTCTTCATACTGGAAGATCAGTCCAACAATGGTCCTCCACCATGACAGCACCACTTGTTGACTTCCACTGTGCTGTCTTCATTTTGGAAGACCAAGCCAACAATGGTCCTCCACCATGACAGCACCACCTGTTGACTCTTTGGCTTTCTCTGTGGTGTCTTCATACTGGAAGACCAATCCAACAATGGTCCTCCACCGTGACAGCACCACTTGTTGACTCTTTGGCTTTCTCTGTGGTGTCTCCATACTGGAAGACCAATCCAAAAATGGTCCTCCACCATGACAGCACCACCTGTTGAGTCGTTGGCTTCCACTGTGCTGTCTTCATTTTGGAGACCAAGCCAACAATGGTCTTCCACCATGACAGCACCACCTGTTGACTCTTTGGCTTCCTCTGTGGTGTCTTTATACTGGAAGACCAATCCAACAATGGTCCTCCACCATGACAGCACCACCTGTTGACTCTTTGGCTTTCTCTGTGGTGTCTTCATACTGGAAGACCAATCCAACAATGGTCCTCCACCATGACAGCACCACCTGTTGACTCGTTGGCTTCCACTGTGCTGTCTTCATTTTAGAAGACCAAGCCAACAATGGTCCTCCACCATGACAGCACCACCTGTTGACTCTTTGGCTTCCTCTGTGGTGTCTTTATACTGGAAGACCAATCCAACAATGGTCCTCCACCATGACAGCACCACTTGTTGACTCTTTGGCTTTCTCTGTGGTGTCTTCATACTGGAAGACCAATCCAACAATGGTCCTCCACCATGACAGCACCACTTGTTGACTCTTTGGCTTTCTCTGTGGTGTCTTCATACTGGAAGACCAATCCAACAATGGTCCTCCACCATGACAGCACCACTTGTTGACTCGTTGGCTTTCACTTTGCTGTCTTCAAGCCAACAATGGTCCTCCACAATGACAGCACCACCTGTTGACACTTTGGCTTCCTCTGTGGTGTCTTTATACTGGAAGACCAATCCAACAATGGTCCTCCACCATGACAGCACCACCTGTTGACTCGTTGGCTTCCCCTGAGGTGTCATCAAACTGGAAGACCAATCCAACAATCGTCCTTTACCATGACAGCACCACCTATTGACTGGGCTTGCACTGTGGTGTCATCATACTGAAAGACCAATCCAACAATCGTCCTTCACCATGACAGCACCACCTGTTGACTTTTTGGCTTCCACTGTAGTGTGTTCATACTGGAAGACCAAGCCAACAATGGTCATCAACCACGACAGCACCACTTATTGATTCAGTGGCTTCCACTGTGTTGTCTTCATACTGGAAGACCAATACAACAATGGTCCTCCACCATGGCAGCACCACCTGTTGACTCGGCTTGCACTGTGGTGTCCTAATACTGGAAGACCAGTCTAACCATGGTCCTCCACCATGACAGCACCACCTGTTGACTCGGCTTGCACTGTGGTGTCCTCATACTGGAAGACCAGTCTAACCATGGTCCTCCACCATGACAGCACCACAACCCACACCCCATTGACCACTCATGGACTGACCTGTTGGCTTCACTCTACCAATGTTGGCATTGAAGGAAGACACATGGTTGGGTCAGAACTGACAACTACATCTAAACGAAATCCTTACAGAAGAAACCTTTAATCCAACACGGGAATAGAAAACTATTGAATGGAATGTCTCTTGCACAGCCAGGAAGCCAAAGAACCCTCTTATGGTCACCACAAGGAACATTGCCGATAACCCACCTGCCAGCCGGTGAAACAGTGAAAAGAAGTGCCAACTTTCCAAGATAGAATTCGGATGAATAATAGTTCTAGCCCAATCCCTGTGGGGAGAATGCTGGGAGTAGTAGTCCTTCAGGATGTAAATGTTGTCAGGGCCGTCCTTGGCTCCAGGTGGATAATTGTCTACATTTCGCACACAAGAAGAGATTCCTCCAAATCTAATGTATGTTCTCTCTGGGCTCCATCGTCTGTCACTGGATACTCCTCACCGTCCTCCTACGTTGTGTGTCCTCCAATGACCCGTTTAATCTTCACGCCTCCTTACACCCTCCCTTCAGATCAATCATTCATCTCTTATTTCCCAACTACTGGATATCATGTCTAAGAAAGCTGTCCTGAGTGCGGACCGCGATACCATGGAATCGGCCTCCCCGGCATCCATAGTGGTTCAGCCTAGATTCGTGAGGAGTTCCTAATGTCCCAAACCCCCACATGTGGTACAGTCAGGATGGATAAATAACACTCCACCCCTGCAACACCTTATATGGTTTACTCCAGTCTTACGAAGGCCACTAACCTCCCCCAACACTTTAAATGGCATGGCCATGGCTGGTACAGCCTTTCATTCCATTGGCTCTAAGTGATCACATGACACCAATACACTGATGCCTTTCATTGCATTGGCTCTAAGTTGCCCCATGACACCATTACATTGGCTCTAAGTGGTCACATGACACCATTACATTGGCTCTATGGTCCCATGACACCATTACATTGGCTCTAAGTGGTCACATGACACAATTACATTGGCTCTAAGTGGTCACATGACACCATTACATTGGCTCTAAGTGGTCCCATGATACCATTACATTGGCTCTATGGTCCCTTGACACCATTACAATGGCTCTAAGTGGTCACATGACACCATTACAATGGCTCTAAGTGGTCACATGACACCATTACATTGGCTCTATGGTCCCATGACACCATTACATAGGCTCTAAGTGGTCCCATGATACCATTACATTGGCTCCAAGTGGTCCCATGACACCATTACATTGGCTCTATGGTCCCATGACACCATTACATTGGCTTTAAGTGGTCACATGACACCATTACATTGGCTCTAAGTGGTCCCATGACACCATTACATTGGCTCCAAGTGGTCCCATGACACCATTACATTGGCTCTATGGTCCCATGACACCATTACATTGGCTCCAAGTGGTCCCATGATACCATTACATTGGCTCCAAGTGGTCCCATGACACCATTACATTGGCTCTATGGTCCCATGACACCATTACATTGGCTCTAAGTGGTCCCATGACACCATTACATTGGCTTTAAGTGGTCACATGACACCATTACATTGGCTCTAAGTGGTCCCATGACACCATTACATTGGCTCCAAGTGGTCCCATGACACCATTACATTGGCTCTATGGTCCCATGACACCATTACATTGGCTCTAAGTGGTCCCATGACACCATTACATTGGCTCTATGGTCCCATGACACCATTACATTGGCTCTAAGTGGTCCCATGACACCATTACATTGGCTCTATGGTCCCATGACACCATTACATTGGCTCTAAGTGGTCCCATGACACCATTACATTGGCTTTAAGTGGTCACATGACACCATTACATTGGCTCTATGGTCCCATGACACCATTGCATTGGCTCCAAGTGGTCCCATGACACCATTACATTGGCTCTATGGTCCCATGACACCATTACATTGGCTCTATGGTCCCATAACACCATTACATTGGCTCTAAGTGGTCACATGACACCATTACATTGGCTCTATGGTCCCATGACACCATTACATTGTCTCTAAGTGGTCACATGACACCATTACATTGGCTCCAAGTGGACCCATGACACCATTACATTGGCTCCAAGTGGACCCATGACACCATTACATTGTCTCTAAGTGGTCACATGACACCATTACATTGGCTCCAAGTGGACCCATGACACCAATATACTGAAGGCTTTCATTGCACTGAATCGGACAACCGATAATCAGAGGTGCGATATTGTGGGATGTCAAACCATTTTCTAAGGCTCCATTGCCCCAGTGAGGCTGCTCTCTTCAGACGGGGGTCACCCCAACTGGGGTTTCCCAGGATCCAAAACCACAGAGAGAAATAGGAATAACACCAAACCTCAATGTGTCCAAGGGAGCCTTAGTCATTCCTCAAATAAATGGGGAAAAAAACAACCAACGCGTTTCGGGCATCAAAAAAACTCTTTGCTGACAGTTCCATTTAGAAGCTGTATGTATGTATGTATGTATGTATGTACGTATGTATGTACGTATGTATGTATGTACGTATGTATGTACGTATGTATGTACGTATGTACGTACGTATGTATGTATGTATGTATGTATGTACGTATGTATGTATGTATGTATGTATGTATGTATGTATGTGAACGTCTTACATATTCACTTTGATAATTCTAATACATTACAAAAATATATAACATAAGAACAGAAACCCCAGGCCTGACGAAGGAGCGTTCAGACCCTCGAAACCTGTTGGTTCTTTATATTTATTTTTTCCAATATATTTGATGAACGATTCGAGTTTTCTTGGATTGGTGGTTTGGCGCTCTACATGCCGCCTTTCACCTTCAGCTTTCAATGTTCTGGGCCTTGGAGGAACCACCCAGAGGGGCCAACGTCGGAACCGTCGCAAGAAAAGGCACAAGAAGAGTTAAATATATTCCACCCCATGGAAGAGATGGCAGCGGGCCCGGCGGGCACGTGGGTCACCTGATAGTCTGGCCGAGCTCTGGGATCTCCGGGTAAAAATTGACCCGACTAGAACAACGGGAGCAGCTAAAGTACACGAGACTAGTGATGGACGAACGTTTCGCCCGGCGGTCGTTTCGCGGCGAATTTCCGACTTTCGCCGTCCGCGGGTTCGAACGCCTTTTTCCGTCGTTCGCCCCGGCGGACTTACGTGTTTAATGTATACAAGAACTTTAACCTTTCGTGACACGTTTATCATGTGTTACAGGACAACCAATTGAGACATGACAGCTCATGGACACTTGGACATTCCCCCTAACCTATAAATACACCCGATCCGGTGGCCATTTTACATTCTTTCTTCTGTCACTGTAGGGAAAGGATCCTGTGTGGAGTAGGGACAGAGAAAACGCTAGCTATTTGGTACACAAAAGTTCTTTTCAGGACTGGTATAGGTGTTAGGTCAGCAGCCTGAGTTTCTTTTGTCAGTTTAGATAAAGGGACAGAGCGCTGTATGCTGCTATTTTAGGGACAGCTCAGCCAGATTAGTCTTTCTTCATCATCATCATCATCATCATCATTAGCTGTTACTATCAGGTCCACAAAAGAGCTGTTCCAGCTAATCGTTCCAGCCTACTCTTTTTTGCCAATTTGTATAGGGACAGGCAGGAAGCAGTGTGTCAGGCAGTGAGGATAATTTTAAAGACTTGCTGTTACTATTAGTTCCACAAAGGTTCTTTTCAGGACTGGTATCAGTGGTACGGTAATAGGCTTGTACACGTATAATATTCTTTCTTCCAAATATAGAAAGAATATTATACTTGACTGCTGCCCTTCTGCTGCAGTCTGCTAATCATTCACAACTCACTTGTTCCACAAAGCTCTTTATCAGGACTGGTAACTTGGTCTGTCTAGGGTGCTACGGTACATAGGCTTGGGTGCGGTACAGTCTGCTGTTCTGTAAGGACCGCTATCGGTCCACAATACATAGGGTTGCCGTGCACTACTGCTGACCGCTGCCCTATACTGCAGCAGTCCTTCAGCGGTATAGGGACTGACGCACAGTCTGCTAAACACTAATACACAACCTGCTTGGTCCACAAAAGTTCTTATAAGGACTGGTAACTTGGTATAGGGTGCTACGGTACATAGGCCTGAGTGCGTTACAGTCTGCTGTTCTGTAAGGACCGCTATCGGTCCACAATACATAGGGTTGACGTGCACTACTGCTGACCGCTGCCCTATACTGCAGCAGTCCTTCAGCGGTATAGGGACTGACGCACAGTCTGCTAAACACTAACACACAACCTGCTTGGTCCACAAAAGTTCTTATAAGGACTGGTAACTTGGTATAGGGTGCTACGGTACATAGGCCTGAGTGCAGTACAGTCTGCTGTTCTGTAAGGACTGCTATCGGTCCACAATACATAGGGTTGCCGTGCACTACTGCTGACCGCTGCCCTATACTGCAGCAGTCCTTCAGCGGTATAGGGACTGACGCACAGTCTGCTAAACACTAATACACAACCTGCTTGGTCCACAAAAGTTCTTATAAGGACTGGTAACTTGGTATAGGGTGCTACGGTACATAGGCCTGAGTGCAGTACAGTCTGCTGTTCTGTAAGGACCGCTATCGGTCCACAATACATAGGGTTGCCGTGCACTACTGCTGACCGCTGCCCTATACTGCAGCAGTCCTTCATTGGTATAGGGACTGACGTACAGTCTGCTAATCACTAACACACAACCTGCTTGGTCCACAAAAGTTCTTATAAGGACTGGTAACTTGGTATAGGGTGCTACGGTACATAGGCCTGAGTGCAGTACAGTCTGCTGTTCTGTAAGGACCGCTATCGGTCCACAATACATAGGGTTGCCGTGCACTACTGCTGACCGCTGCCCTATACTGCAGCAGTCCTTCATTGGTATAGGGACTGACGTACAGTCTGCTAATCACTAACACACAACCTGCTTGGTCCACAAAAGTTCTTATAAGGACTGGTAACTTGGTATAGGGTGCTACGGTACATAGGCCTGAGTGCGTTACAGTCTGCTGTTCTGTAAGGACCGCTATCGGTCCACAATACATAGGGTTGCCGTGCACTACTGCTGACCGCTGCCCTATACTGCAGCAGTCCTTCAGCGGTATAGGGACTGACGCACAGTCTGCTAAACACTAACACACAACCTGCTTGGTCCACAAAAGTTTTTATAAGGACTGGTAACTTGGTATAGGGTGCTACGGTACATAGGCCTGAGTGCAGTACAGTCTGCTGTTCTGTAAGGACCGCTATCGGTCCACAATACATAGGGTTGCCGTGCACTACTGCTGACCGCTGCCCTATACTGCAGCAGTCCTTCATTGGTATAGGGACTGACGTACAGTCTGCTAATCACTAACACACAACCTGCTTGGTCCACAAAAGTTCTTATAAGGACTGGTAACTTGGTATAGGGTGCTACGGTACATAGGCCTGAGTGCGTTACAGTCTGCTGTTCTGTAAGGACCGCTATCGGTCCACAATACATAGGGTTGCCGTGCACTACTGCTGACCGCTGCCCTATACTGCAGCAGTCCTTCATTGGTATAGGGACTGACGTACAGTCTGCTAATCACTAACACACAACCTGCTTGGTCCACAAAAGTTCTTATAAGGACTGGTAACTTGGTATAGGGTGCTACGGTACATAGGCCTGAGTGCGTTACAGTCTGCTGTTCTGTAAGGACCGCTATCGGTCCACAATACATAGGGTTGCCGTGCACTACTGCTGACCGCTGCCCTATACTGCAGCAGTCCTTCAGCGGTATAGGGACTGACGCACAGTCTGCTAATCACTAACACACAACCTGCTTGGTCCACAAAAGTTCTTATAAGGACTGGTAACTTGGTATAGGGTGCTACGGTACATAGGCCTGAGTGCGTTACAGTCTGCTGTTCTGTAAGGACCGCTATCGGTCCACAATACATAGGGTTGCCGTGCACTACTGCTGACCGCTGCCCTATACTGCAGCAGTCCTTCAGCGGTATAGGGACTGACGCACAGTCTGCTAATCACTAACACACAACCTGCTTGGTCCACAAAAGTTCTTATAAGGACTGGTAACTTGGTATAGGGTGCTACGGTACATAGGCCTGAGTGCGTTACAGTCTGCTGTTCTGTAAGGACCGCTATCGGTCCACAATACATAGGGTTGCCGTGCACTACTGCTGACCGCTGCCCTATACTGCAGCAGTCCTTCAGCGGTATAGGGACTGACGCACAGTCTGCTAAACACTAACACACAACCTGCTTGGTCCACAAAAGTTTTTATAAGGACTGGTAACTTGGTATAGGGTGCTACGGTACATAGGCCTGAGTGCAGTACAGTCTGCTGTTCTGTAAGGACCGCTATCGGTCCACAATACATAGGGTTGCCGTGCACTACTGCTGACCGCTGCCCTATACTGCAGCAGTCCTTCATTGGTATAGGGACTGACGTACAGTCTGCTAAACACTAACACACAACCTGCTTGGTCCACAAAAGTTCTTATAAGGACTGGTAACTTGGTATAGGGTGCTACGGTACATAGGCCTGAGTGCGTTACAGTCTGCTGTTCTGTAAGGACCGCTATCGGTCCACAATACATAGGGTTGCCGTGCACTACTGCTGACCGCTGCCCTATACTGCAGCAGTCCTTCAGCGGTATAGGGACTGACGCACAGTCTGCTAAACACTAACACACAACCTGCTTGGTCCACAAAAGTTTTTATAAGGACTGGTAACTTGGTATAGGGTGCTACGGTACATAGGCCTGAGTGCAGTACAGTCTGCTGTTCTGTAAGGACCGCTATCGGTCCACAATACATAGGGTTGCCGTGCACTACTGCTGACCGCTGCCCTATACTGCAGCAGTCCTTCATTGGTATAGGGACTGACGTACAGTCTGCTAATCACTAACACACAACCTGCTTGGTCCACAAAAGTTCTTATAAGGACTGGTAACTTGGTATAGGGTGCTACGGTACATAGGCCTGAGTGCGTTACAGTCTGCTGTTCTGTAAGGACCGCTATCGGTCCACAATACATAGGGTTGACGTGCACTACTGCTGACCGCTGCCCTATACTGCAGCAGTCCTTCAGCGGTATAGGGACTAAGAGTTTTGTCACAGGGTGATTTAAAAAATGACAGGCAGAGGAAGAGGCAGGCCCTTCCGCACGGGTGGTAGGGGTAGGGCAGGAGCAACAGCCTTGAGCCAAAGTGGGAAGTTGCAGAAGGTGCGTTCAATTACTTTAAAGGACGCACCAGACTTGGTTGAGTGGCTCACTCAGCCTTATTCTTCTGCACCCTCCTCATCCTCTCGATCTGCACCCTCTTCTTCACTCTCTGCTATGTGCACCCCCAAAGACACTACCACCAACAACACCACCACCACCACATACCTTCCGCTTGAGTGCAAATGGGGGCCTTCATGCTCCAGTGTTTTAATAGGGACCCCCGTATAAAAAGCATGAGGGTCAAGGACCAGTACTGGGTGGCAACGTACTTAGACCCCCGGTACAAACACAAAATGGCGGAAATGTTACCGCCGTCGCAGAGGGCTGTCAGAATGCAGCACTTCCAGGCCTTGCTTCGAGAAATGCTGCATTCTGCTTTTGCGTGCGCTGGCAGAGGAGCAATTCCCACTCCCAGAGAAGGATTTGCGGGTACCAATCCAACAGCGCCTGCAAGAAGAGGCCGGTTTGAAGATGTGTTGGTGACTTCGGATATGAGGTCATTCTTTCAGCCGACCCATCGACAGGTGTCATCCGGATCCAGCATCAGGGAACGCCTAGACCGTCAGGTGTCCGACTACATTGGGTTAACGGCCGATGTGGACGCTCTGAGGAGTGATGAACCCCTAGACTACTGGGTGGGCAGGCTTGACCTCTGGCCAGAGCTTGCCCAATTTGCAATCGAACTGTTGGCTTGCCCCTCATCCAGTGTCCTGTCCGAAAGGACGTTCAGCGCAGCAGGGGGGATTGTGACCGATAAGCGTACTCGCCTAGCTCACGACAGTGTTAACTACCTCACATTTCTAAAAATGAATGAGGCATGGATCTCGGAGGAATTCAACACATGTGACCAGTAGACCATGTATATGTCTATAAACTATTTTTGGAATCAAGCACACAGACCTTCTTAATTCATTTGGCTCACTTCCCTGACCCAAAAAAGCACACCGTACTATATGCCCCTACCCTCCTCTTTGAAGAGGTTGAGCGGTGTCATATTTCTACTGTGGCTGCTTATTATGAGGGGTTCCCACCATCCCTGTGCTGTGCTGACTTCCTCCTGGGTGTTCTTATTATGAGGGGCTCCCACCATCCCTGTGCTGTGCTGACTTCCTCCTGGGGGTTCTTATTATGAGGGGATCACACCATCCCTGTGCTGTGCTGACTTCCTCCTGGGGCTGCTTACGGTGCTGCTGTCAGCGCTGTATGTCACGGAGCTGCTGTCAGCGCTGTATGTCACGGAGCTGCTGTCAGCGCTGTATGTCACGGAGCTGCTGTCAGCGCTGTATGTCACGGAGCTGCTGTCAGCGCTGTATGTCACGGAGCTGCTGTCAGCGCTGTATGTCACGGTGCTGCTGTCAGCGCTGTATGTCACGGAGCTGCTGTCAGCGCTGTATGTCACGGAGCTGCTGTCAGCGCTGTATGTCACGGAGCTGCTGTCAGCGCTGTATGTCACGGAGCTGCTGTCAGCGCTGTATGTCACGGAGCTGCTGTCAGCGCTGTATGTCACGGTGCTGATGTCAGTGCTCTGTATTACGGTGCTGCTGTCAGTGCTCTGTATCTCCTGCACCCTCTTGTTTGCCTACCCTGGTCCCTGACCTTCCCTCTCCTCCATTGCCTTCATTAGCTCCATAGTCCTGAATTGTCAGAACAATTTCCCAAATAAAAAAAAAATGCTTGTAGTTATCGATCCCAAATTCACCTCATACATGTATTATGCTATTGTCCAGGTGGTGGGACTACGTGCTACCCCCTAATAATTACCCCGTGGCCGCAAATTCGACCTAAAGGTTTGCGAAATTCGCCTCCCATTGAAGTCAATGGAGCCCGCGGCGAACGGTCGTTTTCGCGAACGTTTGTGTCCGTTCGCGTTTCGCGTTCGCGAAACGTCCCGTCGGAAGTTCGTCCATCACTACACGAGACGCCCTGAGCTCCGCGAATGAAGAAATCTTCATAAGTTACTGAACAATCTATGGAGATCCGGAAGGTTCTCCCGCCCGGAGACTCTTCTTTATCTGGACTTCTCCTCATCTCTGATACATGTCTACAGAACATACATGTACATAGAACCTTCCTTCTTCCCCACTATGCTGCGCCATACGTCTTCCGTAAGTCCACTTGAAGACCCCAACCTCTCCTGGCACGTTTTGGTTACAAGTAAAAAAAAAAATATATTTTTTTTTTGTTAAAAAAAAAAATTACTTAGAACCCCCAAACATTTTTTAAAATTAAAAAAAATATATTTTAGCAGAAACCCTAGAGAATAAAATGGTGATCGTTGCAATATTTTATGTCACCTTTTTTTTTTTTGCGCAGCTGTTTTTCAAACGCAATTTTTTTGGAAAAAAAAACAAACTGTTTAATTCATTTCATTTCATTTTAAATTATTTAATTCATTTAATGCAAAAAAAACAACACAATAAATATTTTTTTGAAGGTAAAATATAAAAGATGATGTTATGCCGAGCAATTTTTTTGGAAAAAAACAAACAAACCGTTTTAAATTCATTTTATTTAATCTTAAATTATTTAATTAATTTAATGCAAAAAAACACAATAAATATTTTTTTGGAGGTAAAATATAAAAGATGATGCTACGCCGAGCCATTTTAAAAACAAAAAACAAAAAAACAAACCGTTTAAATAATTTAATTTAATCTTAAATTATTAAATAAATTTAATGCAAAAAAAACACAATAAATATTTTTTTGAAGGTAAAATATAAAAGATGATGTTATGCCGAGCAATTTTTTTGGAAAAAAACAAACAAACCGTTTTAATTCATTTTATTTAATCTTAAATTATTTAATTAATTTAATGCAAAAAAACACAATAAATATTTTTTTGGAGGTAAAATATAAAAGATGATGCTACGCCGAGCCATTTAAAAAAAAAAAAACCCAAAAAAACAAACTAAATATAAAAAAGATGATGTTACGCTGAGTAAATAGACACCTAACACATCACGCTTTAAAATTGCGAACGCTCGTGGAATGGGCAAAACAAAACGACAGTGCTTAAAAATCTCCATAGGCGACGCTTTACATTTTTTTTTTTTTTTTTTACAGGTTACCAGTTTAGAGTTACAGAGGAGGTCTAGCACTAGAATTATTGCTCTCGCTTCCAAGTTTGTGGCGATACTTCACATGTGCGGTGTGAACGCCGTTTACATATACGTACGTAATTTACACATGCGTTAGCTTCTGTGTGTGAGCGCGATGGAATGGGGGCGCTTTAAAAAAAATATTTTTTATTATTTGTTTTCACATTGTCCCTTTAATTTTTTTATTCTTTTTTAAAAGCAAAGGAGGGGGCGCTTTAAATTTTTTTTTTTTATTCCTACACTGTCTCTTAAACTTTTATTATCACTTTAATTCCCATTGCAAGAAATATAAACATCCCTTGTAATAGAAATAAGGGATGACAGGTCCCCTTTATGGAGATATCTAGGGTCTATAAGACCTCAAATCTCTCCTCTACCTGGGATGGGGGCACTTTATATTTTTTTTACATTTTCTTATTTATTTTACACTGTCCCTTTAATTTTTTTCTCATTTATTTATTTTACACTGTCCCTTTTTTTTAAATCACTTTTACTCCTATTACATGAAAACACCCCTTATAAAATAAATAAGACATGACAGGTACTCTTTATGGAGAGAGCTGGGGTCTCCAAAGCTCTCCTCTACCTTTAAAAGCAAAGGAGGGATGGGGGGGGGGGGGTGCTTTCATTTTTCTTTTATCTTGTTTATTTATTTTTACACCATCCCTTTAATTGTTTTTAGATATTTATTTATTTTAACACTGTCCCTTTAAATTTTTTAATCTTAATTTTTTTATTTTTACACTGTCCCTTTAAATTTTTTTATCTTATTTATTTATTTTTGCACTGTCCCTTTCATTTTTTTAATCTTATTTATTTTACACTGTCTTTTTCATTTTTTTATCTTATTAATTCATTTTTACACTGTCCTTTTTATATTTTCTTATTTTATCTTATTTAACATTTTTTCTTATTTATTTATTTTTGCAGTGTCCCTTTAATTTTTTTGTATCTTATTTATTTTACACTGTCCCTTTCATTTTTTTTCTTATTTTTTTTTGCACTATCCCTTTGTTTTTCTTATATTATTTATTTATTTTACACTTTCCCTTTCATTTTTTCATCTTATTAATTCATTTTTACACTGTCCCTTTCATTTTTTCATCTTATTTAAATGTTTTTCTCAATTATTTATTTTTGCACTGTCCCTTTCATTTTTTTTCTTATTTATTTATTTCTACACTGTCCCTTTAATTGTTTCATCTTAGTTATTTTTACACTGTCCCTTTCATTTTTCATCTTATTTAATTTTTTTTCTTATTTATTTATTTTTGCAGTGTCCCTTTCATTTTTTTATCTTATTTATTTTACACTGTCCCTTTTCATTTTTTTCTTATTTATTTATATTTGCACTATCCCTTTGTTTTTCTTATCTTATTTATTTATTTTTACACTGTCCCTTTAATTGTTTCATCTTAGTTATTTTTACACTGTCCCTTTCATTTTTTCATCTTATTTAAATGTTTTTCTTATTTATTTATTTTTGCACTGTCCCTTTCATTTTTTTTCTTATTTATTTATTTTTACACTGTCCCTTTCATTTTTTGCTCATCTTATTTATTTTTTTTTTATTTTTTTTGCAGTGTCCCTTTCATTTTTTGTATCTTATTTATTTTACGCTGTCCCTTAAATTTTTTTTTCTTATTTATTTATTTTTGCACTATCCCTTTGTGTTTCTTATCTTATTTATTTATTTTACACTTTCCCTTTCATTTTTTCATCTTATTAATTCATTTTTACACTGTCCCTTTATTTTTTCATCTTATTTAAATGTTTTTCTTATTTATTTATTTTTGCACTGCCCCTTTCATTTTTTTCTTATTTATTTATTTCTTTACACTGTCCCTTTAATTGTTTCATTTTAGTTATTTTTACACTGTCCCTTTCATTTTTTTTTATCTTATTTATTTTACACTGTCCCTTTATTTATTTATTTTTTATATTTTTGCACTGTCCCTTTATTTTTATTTTCTTATTTATTTATTTTAACACTGTCCATTTATTTGTTTCATCTTATTTATTTTTGCACTGTCCCTTTAATTGTTTCATCTTAGTTATTTTTACTCTGTCCCTTTCATTTTTTTCATCTTATTAAATTTTTTTTCTTATTTATTTATTTTTGCAGTGTCCCTTAATTTCTTTTTATCTTATTTATTTTACACTGTCCCTTTATTTTATTTTTTTCTTATTTTTATTTTTTTTTGCACTGTCCCTTTATTTATTTATTTTCTTATTTATTTATTTTAACACTGTCCATTTATTTGTTTCATCTTATTTATTTTTGCACTGTCCCTTTAATTGTTTCATCTTAGTTATTTTTACTCTGTCCCTTTCATTTTTTTCATCTTATTAAATTTTTTTTCTTATTTATTTATTTTTGCAGTGTCCCTTAATTTTTTTTTATCTTATTTATTTTACACTGTCCCTTTATTTTATTTTTTTCTTATTTTTTTTTTTGCACTGTCCCTTTATTTATTTATTTTCTTATTTATTTATTTTAACACTGTCCATTTATTTGTTTCATCTTATTTTTTTTTGCACTGTCCCTTTAATTGTTTCACCTTAGTTATTTTTACTCTGTCCCTTTCATTTTTTTCATCTTATTAAATTTTTTTTCTTATTTATTTATTTTTGCAGTGTCCCTTAATTTCTTTTTATCTTATTTATTTTACACTGTCCCTTTATTTTATTTTTTTCTTATTTTTTTTTTTTGCACTGTCCCTTTATTTATTTATTTTCTTATTTATTTATTTTAACACTGTCCATTTATTTGTTTCATCTTATTTATTTTTGCACTGTCCCTTTAATTGTTTCATCTTAGTTATTTTTACTCTGTCCCTTTCATTTTTTCATCTTATTAAATTTTTTTTCTTATTTATTTATTTTTGCAGTGTCCCTTAATTTCTTTTTATCTTATTTATTTTACACTGTCCCTTTATTTTATTTATTTCTTATTTTTTTTTTTTTTTGCACTGTCCCTTTATTTATTTATTTTCTTATTTATTTATTTTAACACTGTCCATTTATTTGTTTCATCTTATTTATTTTTGCACTGTCCCTTTAATAGTTTCATCTTAGTTATTTTTACTCTGTCCCTTTCATTTTTTCATCTTATTAAATTTTTTTTCTTATTTATTTATTTTTTTTGCAGTGTCCCTTAATTTTTTTTATCTTATTTATTTTACACTGTCCCTTTATTTTATTATTTTCTTATTTTTTTTTGCACTGTCCCTTTATTTATTTATTTTCTTATTTATTTATTTTAACACTGTCCATTTATTTGTTTCATCTTATTTATTTTACACTTTCCCTTTCATTTTTTCATCTTATTTTTATTTTTTTATTAATTTTTTTCACTGTCCCTTTCATTTTTTTTCTTATTTATTTATTTTTACACTGTCCCTTTCATTGTTTCATCTTAGTAATTTTTACACTGTCCCTTTCATTTTTTTTTTCTTATTTTTTTTTGCAGTGCCCCTTTAATTTTTTTTATCTTATTTATTTTACACTGTCCCTTTCCTTTTTTTTCTTATTTATTTATTTTTGCACTATCCCTTTGTTTTTCTTATCTTACTTATTTATTTTTACACTGTCCCTTTCATTTTTTTTAATCTTATTTATTTTTACACTGTCCCTTTCATTTTTTCATCTTATTTGAAAGTTTTTCTTTTTTATTTATTTTTTCACTGTCCCTTTCATTTTTTTTTCTTATTTATTTATTTTTACACTGTCCCTTTCATTTTAATTTATTTTTTCACTGTCCCTTTCATTTTTTTTTCTTATTTATTTATTTTTTCACTGTCCCTTTCATTTTTTTTTCTTATTTATATGTCCCTTTCATTTTTTTCTTATTTATTTATTTTTTTCACTGTCCCTTTCATTTTTTTTTCTTATTTATATGTCCCTTTCATTTTTTTTTCTTATTTATTTATTTTTACACTGTCCCTTTCATTTTTTTTTCTTATTTATTTATTTATTTATTTAATTGTTTATTTATTATTTATTTTATTTAATTGTTTCATCTTAGTTATTTTTTCACTGTCCCTTTCATTTTTTTTTTCTTATTTATTTATTTTTTCACTGTCCCTTTCATTTTTTATTTATTTTTGCACTGTCCCTTTCATTTTTTTTTCTTATTTATTTATTTATTTAATTGTTTATTTATTATTTATTTTATTTAATTGTTTCAGCTTAGTTATTTTTACACTGTCCCTTTAATTTTTTTTTCTTATTTATATGTCCCTTTCATTTTTTTTTTCTTATTTATATGTCCCTTTCATTTTTTTTTCTTATTTATTTATTTTTTCACTGTCCCTTTCATTTTTTATTTATTTTTGCACTGTCCCTTTCATTTTTTTTTCTTATTTATTTATTTATTTATTTAATTGTTTATTTATTATTTATTTTATTTTATTGTTTCATCTTAGTTATTTTTACACTGTCCCTTTAATTTTTTTTCTTATTTATTTATTTTTACACTGTCCCTTTCATTTTTTTTAATCTTATTTATTTTTACACTGTCCCTTTCATTTTTTCATCTTATTTAAAAGTTTTTCTTTTTTATTTATTTTTTCACTGTCCCTTTCATTTTTTTTTCTTATTTATTTATTTTTACACTGTCCCTTTCATTTTAATTTATTTTTTCACTGTCCCTTTCATTTTTTTTTCTTATTTATTTATTTTTTCACTGTCCCTTTCATTTTTTTTTCTTATTTATATGTCCCTTTCATTTTTTTTTCTTATTTATTTATTTTTACACTGTCCCTTTCATTTTTTTTTTCTTATTTATTTATTTATTTAATTGTTTATTTATTATTTATTTTATTTAATTGTTTCATCTTAGTTATTTTTTCACTGTCCCTTTCATTTTTTTTTCTTATTTATTTATTTTTTCACTGTCCCTTTCATTTTTTTTTTCTTATTTATATGTCCCTTTCATTTTTTTCTTATTTATTTTTTTTTTTTCACTGTCCCTTTCATTTTTTTTTTTCTTATTTATATGTCCCTTTCATTTTTTTTTCTTATTTATTTATTTTTACACTGTCCCTTTCATTTTTTATTTATTTTTGCACTGTCCCTTTCATTTTTTTTTCTTATTTATATGTCCCTTTCATTTTTTTTTCTTATTTATTTATTTTTACACTGTCCCTTTCATTTTTTATTTATTTTTGCACTGTCCCTTTCATTTTTTTTTCTTATTTATTTATTTATTTATTTATTTAATTGTTTATTTATTATTTATTTTGTTTAATTGTTTCATCTTAGTTATTTTTACACTGTCCCTTTAATTTTTTTTTTCTTATTTATTTATTTTTGCAGTGTCCGTTTAATTTTTTTTCTTATTTATTTATTTTTGCAGTGTCCCTTTCATTTTTTTTTTTTTATCTTATTTATTTTAACACTGTCCATTTATTTGTTTCATCTTATTTTTTTTTTTCACTGTCCCTTTCATTTTTTTATTTTTTTTTTAATCACTTAAATCCCTCGTGATAGAACTAAGGCAGGACGGGTCCTCTTTATGGAGAGATCTATAAGACCCCCCCAAATCTCGCCTCATTTAAAAGCAAAAGATTAAAAAAAAAATAATAATAATAATAATAATAACTTCCACCCTCGGGGCAGCAAGTGAGGTCATGACGTGGCTCCGGTCCTCCAAGACCATAGAGGCAATCAGAGATGACCTGGTCTCTGGTGGCCTCTGTGACCAGCCATTGAGAGAGAGAGAGGTGCAGAGCGGAACGAGGAAGGGGGGAGAAGGAACCAATGAGGAGCTCCCGGCTCCCTGGGACGAGGCGTCACCCCGAACCCGTGTCGGCTGTTCTTGGCTTCCAACCTGCTGACTATGAATGGTGGAGAGGAGCTTATCGGTGAGCCGGCTCGTTATCTGCCGGAATGTGTAATCACCGGGCTGTGCCACCTCATAACAACATCATCACCCGATACCGAGGAGCCAACTCCGCATCCCTCGGTGCCCCGTGCCAACTGTCACTTCTCTACTGACATTCACGTAGTGACTCACAGGGCATCACCAGTCCCCCGGGGGGTGGGGGTTGCTCTCGGGTTGTCCTCCTGACCTCACCATGAGAAGTCCAACCTGAAGGTCCTACTGAAAAGGGATTTACTAAACAGACCTGACTGGCTTGGGCGCCCTCTTGTGGCCATCGGAAAGGAGCAGTTTAGTAGAAGGTACACATATAGCTAGGTGTTGCAAGCTTCACAGTGTTCTGCTTTGAGCATTAAATGAAAGAACATATGGCTGGACTTCCTTTAGACGTGCATGATCCTCCCTGCTGGCCACCAGGTGCTGCAGATTTTTAGCTGTGCAATCTGCTGAGCAGCCTAAGAAGAGTTTGCTGAAGTATTGAGAGTAAATCCAAGCCGCCAGACTTGTGTAACTGCCCCAGGACCCTGCTTCAGATGAAAGAACGCACCTCCAGCATCCCTTTAGACGTGCATGTTCCTCCCTGCTGGCCACTGGGTGCTGCAGATTTTTAGCCGTGGAATGTACCCAAATAGCCGGCTCATGCAAGCTTCACAGGGTGCTGCTGTGAGAATTAAATGAAAGAACGTACAGCTGGAGACTCTTTAGACGTGCATGATCCTCCCTGCTGGCCATCGGGCGCTGCAGATTTTTAGCTGTGCAATTTGCTGAGCAGCCTAAGAAGAGTTTGCTGAAGTATTGAGAGTAAATCCAAGCCGCCAGGCTTGTGTAACTGCCCCAGGACCCTGCTTCAGATGAAAGAACGCACCTCCAGCATCCCTTTAGACATGCATGTTGCTCCCTGCTGGCCACTGCAGATTTTTAGCCGTGCAATCTGCTGAGCAGTTTAGTAGAAGGTACCCATATAGCCAGCTCATGCAAGCTTCACAGGGTCCTGCTTTGAGAATTAAATGAAAGAACATACAGCTGGAGTTCCTTTAGACGTGCATGATCCTCCCTGCTGGCCAGTGGGTGCTGCATATTTTTAGCTGTGCAATCTGCTGAGCAGTTTAGTAGAAGGTACACATATAGCTAGGTGTTGCAAGCTTCACAGTGTCCTGCTTTGAGCATTAAATGAAAGAACATACGGCTGGACTTCCTTTAGACGTGCATGATCCTCCCTGCTGGCCATCGGGCGCTGCAGATTTTTAGCTGTGCAATCTACTGAGCAGCCTAAGAAGAGTTTGCTGAAGTATTGAGAGTAAATCCAAGCTGCCAGGCTTGTGTAACTGCCCCAGGACCCTGCTTCAGATGAAAGAACGCACCTCCAGCATCCCTTTAGACATGCATGTTCCTCCCTGCTGGCCACTGGGTGCTGCAGATTTTTAGCCGTGGAATGTACCCAAATAGCCAGCTCATGCAAGCTTCACAGGGTGCTGCTGTGAGAATTAAATGAAAGAACGTACAGCTGGAGTTTCTTTAGACGTGCATGATCCTCCCTGCTGGCCATCGGGCGCTGCAGATTTTTAGCTGAGCAGTTTAGTAGAAGGTACACATATAACCAGGTCATGCAAGCTTCACAGTGTCCTGCTTTGAGGATTAAATGAAAGAACATACGGCTAGACTTCCTTTAGACGTGCATGATCCTCCCTGCTGGCCACCAGGTGCTGCAGATTTTTAGCTGTGCAATTTGCTGAGCAGCCTAAGAGTTTGCTGAAGTATTGAGAGTAAATCCAAGCCGCCAGGCTTGTGTAACTGCCCCAGGACCCTGCTTCAGATGAAAAAACGCATCTCCAGCATCCCTTTAGATGTGCATGTTACTCCCTGCTGGCCACTGGGCGCTGCAGATTTTTAGCCGTGGAATGTACCCATATAGCCAGCTCATGCAAGCTTCACGGGGTCCTGCTTTGAGAATTAAATGAAAGAACGTACAGCTGGAGACTCTTTAGACGTGCATGATCCTCCCTGCTGGCCATCGGGCGCTGCAGATTTTTAGCTGAGCAGTTTAGTAGAAGGTACACATATAACCAGGTCATGCAAGCTTCACAGTGTCCTGCTTTGAGGATTAAATGAAAGAACATACAGCTGGAGTTCCTTTACACGTGCATGGTCCTCCCCTGCTGGCCACCAAGTGCTGCAGATTTTTAGCTGTGCAATTTGCTGAGCAGCCTAAGAAGAGTTTGCTGAAGTATTGAGAGTAAATCCAAGCCGCCAGGCTTGTGTAACTGCCCCAGGACCCTGCTTCAGATGAAAGAACGCACCTCCAGCATCCCTTTAGACATGCATGTTGCTCCCTGCTGGCCACTGGGCGCTGCAAATTTTTAGCCGTGCAATCTGCTGAGCAGTTTAGTGGAAGGTACCCAAATAGCCAGCTCATGCAAGCTTCACAGGGTCCTGCTTTGAGAATTAAATGAAAGAACATGCAGCTGGAGTTCCTTTACACGTGCATGGTCCTCCCCTGCTGGCCACCAAGTGCTGCAGATTTTTAGCTGTGCAATTTGCTGAGCAGCCTAAGAAGAGTTTGCTGAAGTATTGAGAGTAAATCCAAGCCGCCAGGCTTGTGTAACTGCCCCAGGACCCTGCTTCAGATGAAAGAACACATCTCCAGCATCCCTTTAGACATGCATGTTGCTCCCTGCTGGCCACTGCAGATTTTTAGCCGTGCAATCTGCTGAGCAGTTTAGTGGAATGTACCCATATAGCCAGCTCATGCAAGCTTCACAGGGTCCTGCTTTGAGAATTAAATGAAAGAACATACAGCTGGAGTTCCTTTAGACGTGCATGATCCTCCCTGCTGGCCACTGGGCGCTGCAGATTTTTAGCCGTGCAATCTGCTGAGCAGTTTAGTAGAAGGTACACATATAGCTAGGTGTTGCAAGCTTCACAGTGTCCTGCTTTGAGCATTAAATGAAAGAACATACGGCTGGACTTCCTTTAGACGTGCATGATCCTCCCTGCTGGCCACCAGGTGCTGCAGATTTTTAGCTGTGCAATCTACTGAGCAGCCTAAGAAGAGTTTGCTGAAGTATTGAGAGTAAATCCAAGCTGCCAGGCTTGTGTAACTGCCCCAGGACCCTGCTTCAGATGAAAGAACGCACCTCCAGCATCCCTTTAGACATGCATGTTCCTCCCTGCTGGCCACTGGGTGCTGCAGATTTTTAGCCGTGGAATGTACCCAAATAGCCAGCTCATGCAAGCTTCACAGGGTGCTGCTGTGAGAATTAAATGAAAGAACGTACAGCTGGAGTTTCTTTAGACGTGCATGATCCTCCCTGCTGGCCATCGGGCGCTGCAGATTTTTAGCTGAGCAGTTTAGTAGAAGGTACACATATAACCAGGTCATGCAAGCTTCACAGTGTCCTGCTTTGAGGATTAAATGAAAGAACATACGGCTAGACTTCCTTTAGACGTGCATGATCCTCCCTGCTGGCCACCAGGTGCTGCAGATTTTTAGCTGTGCAATTTGCTGAGCAGCCTAAGAGTTTGCTGAAGTATTGAGAGTAAATCCAAGCCGCCAGGCTTGTGTAACTGCCCCAGGACCCTGCTTCAGATGAAAAAACGCATCTCCAGCATCCCTTTAGATGTGCATGTTACTCCCTGCTGGCCACTGGGCGCTGCAGATTTTTAGCCGTGGAATGTACCCATATAGCCAGCTCATGCAAGCTTCACGGGGTCCTGCTTTGAGAATTAAATGAAAGAACGTACAGCTGGAGTTCCTTTAGACGTGCATGATCTTCCCTTCTGGCCAGCGAGTGCTGCAGATTTTTAGCTGTGCAATCTGCTGAGCAGTTTAGTAGAAGGTACACATATAGCTAGGTCTTGCAAGCTTCACAGTGTCCTGCTTTGAGCATTAAATGAAAGAACATACGGCTGGACTTCCTTTAGACGTGCATGATCCTCCCTGCTGGCCACCAAGTGCTGCAGATTTTTAGCTGTGCAATCTACTGAGCAGCCTAAGAAGAGTTTGCTGAAGTATTGAGAGTAAATCCAAGCCGCCAGGCTTGTGTAACTGCCCCAGGGCCCTGCTTCAGATGAAAGAACGCACCTCCAGCATCCCTTTAGACATGCATGTTGCAACCTGCTGGCCACTGGGCGCTGCAGATTTTTAGCCGTGGAATGTACCCAAATAGCCAGCTCATGCAAGCTTCACGGGGTCCTGCTTTGAGAATTAAATGAAAGAACGTACAGCTGGAGTTCCTTTAGACGTGCATGATCCTCCCTGCTGGCCACCAAGTGCTGCAGATTTTTAGCTGTGCAATTTGCTGAGCAGCCTAAGAAGAGTTTGCTGAAGTATTGAGAGTAAATCCAAGCCGCCAGGCTTGTGTAACTGCCCCAGGGCCCTGCTTCAGATGAAAGAACGCACCTCCAGCATCCCTTTAGACATGCATGTTGCTCCCTGCTGGCCACTGGGCGCTGCAGATTTTTAGCCGTGCAATCTGCTGAGCAGTTTAGTGGAAGCTACCCATATAGCCAGCTCATGCAAGCTTCACAGGGTCCTGCTTTGAGAATTAAATGAAAGAACATACAGCTGGAGTTCCTTTAGACGTGCATGATCCTCCCTGCTGGCCAGTGGGTGCTGCATATTTTTAGCTGTGCAATCTGCTGAGCAGTTTAGTAGAAGGTACACATATAGCTAGGTCTTGCAAGCTTCACAGTGTCCTGCTTTGAGCATTAAATGAAAGAACATACGGCTGGACTTCCTTTAGACGTGCATGATCCTCCCCGCTGGCCACCGGGTCCTGCAGACTCTTAGCTGTGCAATCTGAAGAGCAGCCTAAGAAAAGTTTGCTGAAGTATTGAGAGTAAATCCAAGCCGCCAGGCTTGTGTAAATGCCCCAGGACCCTGCTTCAGATGAAAGAACGCATCTCCAGCATCCCTTTAGACGTGCATGTTGCTCCCTGCTGGCCAACGGGTGCCGCAGATTTTTAGCTGTGCAATCTGCTGAGCAGTTTAGTGGAAGGTACCCAATAGCCGGCTCATGCAAGCTTCACAGTGTCCTGCTTTCAGCATTAAATGAAAGAACATATGCCTGGATTTCCATTAGATGTGCATGATCCTCCCTGCTGGCCACCGGGTGCTGCAGATTTTTAGCTGTGCAATCTGCTGAGCAGCCTAAGAAGAGTTTTCTGAAGTAATGAGAGTAAATCCAAGCCACCAGGCTTGTGTAAATGGCCCAGCACCCTGTTTCAAATGAAAGAACGCATCTCCGGCGTCCCTTTAGACGTGCATGTTTCTCCCTGCTGGGTGCTGCAGATTTTTAGCTGTGCAATCTGCTGATCAGTCTAAGAAGAGTTTGCTGAAGTAATGAGAGTAAATCCAAGCCACCAATTTTGTGTAAATGCCCCAGCATCCTGTTCCAGATGAAAAAACGCATCTCCAGCATTCCTTTAGACATGCACGTTCCTCCCTGCTAGCCACTGGGTGCTGCAGATTTTTAGCTATGCAATCTGCTGATCAGCCTAATGGGGGTATATTCAAGCAACAGAGTGTAATCAAGCAGCAGGCTCATGTAAATGTCACAGCACCCTGCTTCAAGCATTACATGAAAGAAAATATCTTCGGCATCCCTTTAGATGTGCATCCTGTTCCCTGCTGGCCACTGCCTGCTGCAGATTTTAGCTGTGAAATCTGCTGATCAGTCTAATGGGGTATATTCAAGCATTAAATTAGAATGTAATCAGGTAACAGGCTTGTGTAAATGTCACAGCACCCAACTTCAACCATCATGAGAACACATCCCCTGGCATTCTTTTAGTCATGCATTGCTCCTCCCTGCTGGCCACTAGGTGTTGCAGATTTTAGCTATGCAATCTGCTGAGCAGTGTAATCAAGTCTAATCATGCAGCAGGCTTGTGAAAATGTCAGGGCACCCTGCTGAGCATTATATGAAAAAAAAAAAAAAAAAAAAAAAATCTTCGGCATCCCTTTAGACATGCATCGCTCATCCCTGTTGGCCACTGGGTGCTACATATTTCAGCTGTGTGATTTGCTAATCAGTCTAACAGAGTTTAATCAAGCAGCAGGCTTGTGTAATTGTCACAGCACTCTGCTTCAAGCATTAAAAATATTTAAAAAAAAAACACATCTCCAGCATCCTTTTAAACATGCATGCTGCTCATCGAGTGCTGCCGGATTTTAGTGCACAATCTGCCAATCAGTCTAATAGAGTGTAATCAAGCAAAGAGGCTTGCGTAAATATCACAGCTCCCCTTTTTGAGCATTATATGAAAGAACACATCCTCAGCATCCCTTTAGATATGCATTACTCCTCCCCGCTGGCCACGGAGTGCTGCAGATCTTAGTTGGGCAATTTGCTGATCAGTCTGGTTGAGTGTAATCAAGCAGCAGGCTTGTGTGAATGTCACAGCACCCTGCGTTAAACGTTATATGAAAGAACACATCTCCAGCATCCCTTTAGACACGCATGCTGCTGCTGCTCCCTGCTGGCCACAGGGTGCTGTAGCATTTAGCTCTGCAATCTACTTATCCGTCTAGGAGTGTGTAGTCAAGCAACTGATCAGCAGATTCTGTGTGTTTAAAGGGACACTCCGGCCCCCCCCCCCAACACTGCTCAGCGCTCACTCAGGGTGACGGCTCCTCTTTAATAGGAAATGAATGACACGGAGCGGTGAGTTCAACAACAACTTTATACAAATTCAAATTTACATTGTGATAAATGAATTAAAGAAGCCCCCCCCCGCCCCCGGCTTGTCACATCTCTTGGGGGAGGGGGGTTCCAGGCTATGAAAAGGCCACACAATGGGGGGGGGGGGGGTCCGATTTTTAAATAAAAAAAGTTCTGGGATCCCCAAATAACAATAATGAGATTATCCGGATCTTCCATAGGAGTCCTGAGACCTCAGAGGGCGGGGCTTATCTGTCGGAGAACCATCGGTGTAGGATGCGGCTCAAGATCGTCTGCGAATCAGAGAGATCTGGGAGGGACGGCGGTGGGCGGAGAGGGGCGGAGTCCCGGGGACCTGAGGAAGGAAAATAGAAGAAGACGATGAAACAAATTTTTTTTTAAAAACGTTATCGTTAAAAAGAAGAAGCTGCACTTCCACTGCATCCCCCACCCCCTGTTTGCTTCGTAAAGCTTTATTGCAACTTGGACGCATTAACAAGAACAAACCAAAGCACAAGCTCTCCCCAAGACCCGGGTCCTGGTCCTCCACCAACGCGTTTCACCTCAAAAGGGTGGAGAAAACCCCAAAACAATACATTTTATAATAAAAAAGAAGCTGCTCTTGATTTGGATCCTGGTCCTCCACCAACGCGTTTCACCTCAAAAGGGTGGAGAAAACCCCAAAACAATACATTTTATAATAAAAAAAGAAGCTGCTCTTCCACTGCATGCCCCCCCCTCTTTTTGCTTCAAAAAGCTTTATTGCAACTTGGACAGATTAACGAGAACAAGCCAAAGCACAGCGCTCTCCCCAAGACCCGCCTCCTCCTCCAATGCGTTTTAGCTCAAGAGGGCGGAGAAAACCCCCAAACAATAAATGTTATAATTAAAAAGGAGCTGCACTTCCACCCCCCCTTTTTGTTTTGCTTTATTGCAACTTGGATGCATTCACAAGAACAAGCCAAAGCACAAAGTAATCTCCAAGACCCGGCTCCACCTTTGCCGACGCATTTCACCTCAAGAGGATGGAGAAAATTTGAAAAACGTTATAATTAAAGAAAAAAAAAAGCTCAGCGCATTCTTTTTTTTTTTTTACAAAAGAAAACCAAAGCACAAGGCTCTGGCAAGACCAGGCACATCCCCACTGACGCATTTCACCTCAAGAGGATGGAGAAAATTCTAAAAACTTCATAAGGAAAAAAAAAGCTCAGCCCTTCCACCACATTTTTTTGGTTTTTATTTACAAAAGCAAACCAAAGCACAAGGCTCTGGCAAGACCAGGCACATCCTACTGACGCATTTCACCTCAAGAGGATGGAGAAAATTCTAAAAACTTCCTAAAGAAAAAAAAAGAAAAAAAGCTCAGCCCTTCCACTGCATTTTTCTTGGTTTCTGTTTACAAAAGCAAACCAAAGCACAAGGCTCTGGCAAGACCAGGCGCATCCTCACTGATGCATTTCACCTCAAAAAGGGTGAAACTCCACCGACCCTAATAAAATAAACTATATAATGAAAAAGAAGAAGTTGCACTTTCATCACATCCTCCCCCCCTCTACTTTCTGCTTTGTAAAGCTTTATTGCAACCTGGATGCATTTAAAAGCACAAGTCAAAGCACAAAGCTCTCTACATCCAGAACTGGCTCCTCCCCCTTTGACGCGTTTCACCTCAAAAGTGTCAAAGAAATAAAAAACAAAAACTTTATAATTAACCACTTACCGACCGCCTCTTGTACATATACGTCGGCGCTTTGAAGAGGGAGATCTCGGTAACGGCAGCAGCTCCAAATATGAGATGTGAGGACTTTTTTACCCCCCCCAGATCGCATATTTAAGAGGACCTGTCATGCGTTTTTCTATTACAATGGATGTTTACATTCCTTGTCATAGGAATAAAAGTGATCCATTTTTATTTATTTTTTTAAACAGTGTAAAAATAAATAAAATCAAGTAAAATAAATAAGAAAAAAAAAATATATTTTTAAAACACCCCGTCCCGCCGAGCTCGCGCACAGAAGCGAACGCACACGTGAGTAGCGCCCGCATATGAAAACGATAGTCAAACCACACATGTGAGGTATCGCCGTGATCGGTAGAGCGAGAGCAATAATTCTAGCCCTAGACCTCCTCTGTAGCTCTAAACATGCAACCTGTAGAATTTTTTTTAAATGTCGCTTATGGAGATTTTTAAACGGATAAAAAGTTTGACGCCGTTCCACGAGCGGGGGCGCAATTTCGAAGCGCGGCATGTTGGGTATCAATTTACTCGGCGTAACTTTATCTTTCACAATATTAAAAAAAAAAATTGGACTAATTTTACTGCTGTCTTTTTTTTTATTCAAAAAAAGTGAATTTTTTTCAAAAAAAAAAAAAAAGTGCGCTTGTAAGACCGCTGCGCGAATACGGTCTGAAAAAAAGTATTGCAATGACCGCCATTTTCTTCTCTAGGGTGTTAGAAAAAAAAAAAAAACAATATATAATGTTTGGGGTTTCTAAGTAATTTTCTAGCAAAAAAATAAAAAATAACACAGAGTCTGAAAAAAGAGGTTCTTTTTTTTTATTTTTTTAACCACTTAAGGACCTTAAGTGGTTAAAAAAATAAAAAAAAAGAACCTCTTCATCTCTATCACAGCCATGTTTTCACTTTGCTTCAAAAAACTTTATTGCAACTTGGATGGATTTACAAAAAGAAGCCAAAAACACTAAGCTCTCCCCCCTGACCTGGCTGCACTGACGCGTTTCACCTTAAAAAAAAAAAAAAGTGGGAAACTCCCCAAAACAAAAGAACGCTCTGCACTTCCATCACATCCTTTTTTTTTTCCCCCTTCTCTTTTTGCCTTCAAAAAGTTTTATTGCAACATTTTGGAGTTTTTCAGCACTTCCTGTCCTCAAAGCCGCAACAGGAAGTGAGAGGAAATCTCTCCCCTTCTTAGACAGTTGTCACCAAAAAAACGGTGTCCCCCACATTGGAAGATTTCCCCTCACCTCTTGTCCTGGTGACAACAGACACACCGAGAGGGTGGAACTACCTTTTGCGGACGGGGCTAACCTGAAAGGGGTCTTCCACGTGCAAGCAGACCACAAACAACAAATTTATTGTTCATTTCTGGTCAGAGACGCTCACCGTTGGCTTCAGCTGCCAACCAGCTCTAGCGGTAATACTGCTCTGAACCCCCTCCCCCCTCCCCTGGGATGAGGAGGGCACACTGACCAGCAATGCATGACTCCTCTTACTACCCCAAATACCACGCCCACTTTAATTAGACCAAGCCCCCTTTTTCGTGATCCTAAAGTAGACCAGCGTTAGCCAACAGATCTTCAGCTGGTGTGGGACTACAAGTCCCATGGTACCTTATTAACTGTATAAGAAAAGAACGGGAACTCTGAGACTTGTGACACCCGGATCTGTCCATTCCCTAATCCAATGCCTTCTGAGTTCTGGCCACTAGAGGGAGCCCTCTAGGCCAATGTTGTAGCCCAGGGCCAAACTGGTAGGTTTGTACTGCAGGATTATGGGAAATGCCGCTACCACAATGGTGGATGTTTCTCTTACCGACAACGGAATCCCGGGGGGCATCGGGGCTCCCGCTGCTGAGGACCTCATCGCCTCTGGTCACCGTCACCGTGGTGGTTGTGTTACCCTGACCGTCCCTCACCGTCCGCCTTTCCTCCACCGTCTGCAGAGAGAGAAAGAGCGCGAGGGGGTTAAATGAGGACTCCGCTGAGCGGATTTAGGATTTCACCGGAGTTCCTCCTTAATCCTGTACTCACCCCGTCGGGTTTCATGACTTTGGAGATGGAGACACTCCGGAAGAAGGAGGAGGACGGCGGCTCTTGTGGTTTGAGGATGGAGTCCAAACCACGGGAGGAGACCTCCGAATCTAGAACTAGAGAGAGACCCGAGGTCAGACAACAAGACCAGACCGAACCCCCCCAATAACACCCCATCCACCCATAATGTCTGAGGGTACTTACCTTTATCCTGCTTGGAGCCCCCTAAACCATTATCTTCCACCTATAGGAAAACACAGATAGACGGTAATAGGACCCCATCTGAGGGCAACACCCCAAAAACATAAAGAGTTCCACACAGAATTATATATATCACCTACTGGTACCCAGGTCTGTACACCCGCTGTGCCCATTATGAGGGGTTCCCACCATCCCTGTGCTGAGTTCCCGGGTCTGTACACCCGCTGTGCCCATTATGAGGGGTTCCCACCATCCCTGTGCTGAGTTCCCGGGTCTGTACACCCGCTGTGCCCATTATGAGGGGTTCCCACCATCCCTGTGCTGAGTTCTGGGGTCTGTACACCCGCTGTGCCCATTATGAGGGGTTCCCACCATCCCTGTGCCGAGTTCCCAGGTCTGTACACCCGCTGTGCCCATTATGAGGGGTTCCCACCATCCCTGTGCTGAGTTCCCGGGTCTGTACACCCGCTGTGCCCATTATGAGGGGTTCCCACCATCCCTGTGCTGAGTTCCCGGGTCTGTACACCCGCTGTGCCCATTATGAGGGGTTCCCACCATCCCTGTGCTGAGTTCCCGGGTCTGTACACCCGCTGTGCCCATTATGAGGGGTTCCCACCATCCCTGTGCTGAGTTCCCGGGTCTGTACACCCGCTGTGCCCATTATGAGGGGTTCCCACCATCCCTGTGCTGAGTTCCCGGGTCTGTACACCCGCTGTGCCCATTATGAGGGGTTCCCACCATCCCTGTGCTGAGTTCCCGGGTCTGTACACCCGCTGTGCCCATTATGAGGGGTTCCCACCATCCCTGTGCTGAGTTCCCGGGTCTGTACACCCGCTGTGCCCATTATGAGGGGTTCCCACCATCCCTGTGCTGAGTTCCCGGGTCTGTACACCCGCTGTGCCCATTATGAGGGGTTCCTGTGGATATAAGAAGCCAGGAATGGCTTCACCCACCTATAACTGGATGATCCCTTTAAGCAATGGAGTTTTCTTCTGGCCAATCATGAGGTTTCAGACTGTGAAGATCCACAGATCCGGTGTAAATGGAGGTAACTCACCCATCCTCTCCTGTCTCGGGGGGCCCCGCTTGGCTCCTCCTCTGTAGGGGGGTTCTGGGAAGATGGCGTGCGCTCTCTGGGTAGGTAGGAGTCCGGGTACTTCAACATGAAGTCTCGCAGAGAAGTGCCCCGGGACCCCTCTGGACTCGGTCTTGGCGGTTCGATCTCAGGCAACCCTACACAGAAGGGAGAAGAGAAGTCACCACCATGCCAGAGAGCTGGGAAACCAACACGGCAACCCTTGTACTATGTGGGACCCCCCCGGAGGACCCCCCGGTGGAAGGTCTACGGAGTCAACGGGTCTCTATGGTGGCCGTATCTGGAGGACATCATCAGACTCACGAGGAACATCGCCGATCACGGCACCAAAACCAGAGAAGAGTTCATTGAAGTCCCGGAATATATCCTCGAAGCCGAATGGGTCCTGGAACGGGGGGCGACCGCCCCAGAAGCGGAAACCCGAGGGGCCATGGAAGGAGTCTCCTTCATCCTCCTCGTCCTCTTCATCCTCCTCTTCTCCCGGAGTCATCCCTCCAAAGAACGGATCCCTGGGGTGGAAGGGAATAAAAAGAATCCCTAATGGTGGCGACTACATGAAAAGGAATCCGAGACTAACAGTCATTTCATGAATTCCAGAAAAATTATCCAAATTTCCACAAAACAGTACAAAAAAAAAATAAAAATAACAAAAATGTTTAAAGAATTAGAACGGTGATTATAATAATCTTTAAAAAATGTATATAAAAATATATATTGCTGACAATAATAATATTGTTTAAAAAAAATTATTTCAATAACTAATTGTGATGATGATAATAATAATAATAAATAAAATAAATAATAATGAATAAAAATAACGGCATTAAAGGTTACTATTATTTTATTGGTATTATTTTTATTCTTAAAAATAATACTAATAAAACATTAGAATAATAATGATAATAAATGTATTTTTATTAGTCGTAGTAGTAGCAGTATTGTTTGATGATCATTTTTTTTTTTTGCAATAATTATGTTCTAATTATTAATTTTGAATATAATAATTAGTATGTAATTACTGTACAAAAAACTGCAAAAAATCAAATGTAATAATAAAAAATAATAATAATAGAGCAAAAAGGAATATTAATTATTAATAATATTGATAATAATTTTTAGTACTAGTTTTATAAATCACAATTTTTTTTAAATGATAAATAATTATCAGTTGAACCACAGTATGTAATTATTATACTTCTAACTACTAAAAATGCATAATTACACAGTGTGGTTCAACTGATAATTATTTATCATTTTAAAAAAAAAATTGTGATTTAAGAAAACAAAGAAAAAAAATTGTGATTTAATAATAATAATCCGAAAATTATTATACTTCGAACTACTAAAAATGCATAATTTTCGGATTATTATTATTAAATCACAATTTTTTTTCTTTGTTTTCTTAAATCACAATTTTTTTTAAATGATAAATAATTATCAGTTGAACCACAGTATGTAATTATGCATTTTTAGTAGTTAGAAGTATAATAATGTTCGGATTATTATTAATTATTAAATCACAATTTTTTTTTTAAACGATAAATAATTATCAGTTGAACCACAGTATGTAATTATGCATTTTTAGTAGTTAGAAGTAAAATAATTTTCGGATTATTATTATTAAAAAGAATTGTTACCGTACAATAGACTGCAAAAAAAAAAAAAAAAAGTGATAATATTTATAAATATTTATAAATACAAATAATATTAATAAAGTTTAGTGTTAAATTATTATAGTATAATAACAATAATATTAATTTTGATTAGTAGCATTTTTTTTAAATCACATTTTATTTTTTACAGTTAACGATTTGGGAATTTTGTATCATAAGTAATTATGTACTAAAAAACGACGGACTCCCGATTTAAGGTAATTATTTATTGCATTAAATAATTGCATAAAAAATAGGATAATAATAATAATAGAAAATGTTGACGGTGAAAATATAAAAAAATGACATTGATTAAAAAAAAAAAAAAAGAAAAAGAAAGAAGTGATAATATACACGGAGCGATGTCGGAGGTATATATATATATATATATATATATATATATATATATATATATATATATATATATATGTGTATGTATATTAAACGTGTTGTGAGGTCAGAATTCTATTTTTAGCGCAGTGGGCGGCGTCATCTGTTGGCGTTTTCTCGTGCCTCAATTTGGCGATTCGTCGCATTTTATTCCCCCGGATTTATAATCGCCGTGGAGGCGCGATGACCCGCAGAGCTCACCTATAATATTACAGGTGGGTTTTGCGGGGTGGGGGGAGGGGAAGGACAGAATTCTGCGCGGATAACGCGCCCCCGGCGGGGATCGAAGCCGCAACTCAGACTCTGGATCCTGCCCGACCCCAGGAGGGCTTCATTCCCCTTCACAGTGACGTCACTTCCTCTCACCTCGTCCCAGGGGGTCCAAAGAATCTCCTGAACAGATCAAACGCGCTCATCTCCCCCCCAAAATGTCACCAACAACAGCTGGAGAGTTCTCAGCACACCGCTACTTCCGGTCAACAACTGCTGCGAAGGTGACAGCCAGCTCCCACTTCCGCCAACCAACCGCGGGACAGCCAATCAGCTTTTCTCTTCTGCTAACCAACCACCAATCCGCTCCCACTTCCGTCAAAACGAAGGACGCCAACCAGCTCCCACTTCCGCCAACCAACCGCGGGACAGCCAATCAGCTTTTCTCTTCTGCTAACCAACCACCAATCCGCTTCCACTTCCGTCAAAACAAAGGACGCCAACCAGCTCCCACTTCCGCCAGCCAGTCGCCGACCGATGACCTCACTATTGCTAACCACGTAAGGCTCCCGCAATACGCTCGCTTTGCGACGTTCCTACTGCGGAATCTGATTGGCCAAAGCAGGCAGAACGTCACCCACTGTGCGCCGAAAGCGGCTTTTGTACAGGAAGTAGAGTGAAAAAAAAAAAAAAAAAAAAAAAAAAAAAAAAAAAAAAAAAGCCTGAAAGAGCCTAGAATGTGTTTGATGTTTCTTTTATTTTTATTAGTATTTTGCATTATTAGTAATTATTTAACAATTATATTACGATTAAACAGAATTATTATAATAAATAATTGCAAATAAGATAGTAAAAAAATAATAATATTATTAATACTATTTTATGGGTATTATTTTTATAAATGTACATAAATTGTACAAAAATTATATATAATTAGCAAAAGTAATATAAATTGTATAGTATAGAATCATTTTTTTATTAGATTCATTAGATTTTTATTTTAATTTGTAATCATTATGTTTTGATGTTTTATTTAATTGTATTAGATTTAAGGTAATTATTTATTTATTGCATTAAATAATTGCATAAAAAAAATAGAAGTGAAGTGAAAAAAATGTGAAGAGCCTAGAATGTTTTTTGATGTTTATTTTATTTTTATTAGTAATTATGTAACAATTATGTTACAAATAAACAGAATTATTACAATAAATAATTGCAAATAAAATAGTAAAAAAATAATAGTATTATTATTAATACTATTTTATGGGTATTATTTGTATACATGTACATAAATTGTAAAAATATATATAATTTGCAAAAGTAATATAAATTGTATAGTATGAAATAATTTGTTTTCATTAGAATTTTTTTTAAATTTGTAATCATTACGTTTTAATCATTATTAGATTTAAGGTAATTATTTATTGCATTAAATAATTGCATAAAAAAATAGAGGAAGTGAAGTGAAAAAAAATGTGAAAGAGTCTAGAAGGTTTTTGATGTTTATTTTATTTTGTATTATTAGTAATTATGTAACAATTATGCTATGATTAAACAGAATTATTACAATAAATAATTGCAAATAAAATAGTAAAAAATAATAGTATTATTATTAATATTATTTTATGGGTATTATTTGTATACATGTACATAAATTGTAAAAATATATATAATTTGCAAAAGTAATATAAATTGTATAGTATGAAATAATTTGTTTTCATTAGAATTTTTTTTTAAATTTGTAATCATTACGTTTTAATCATTATTAGATTTAAGGTAATTATTTATTCCATTAAATAATTGCATAAAAAAATAGAAGTGAAGTGAAAAAAATGTGAAAGAGTGTAGAATGTTTTTGATGTTTATTTTATTTTTATTTTGTATTATTAGTAATTATGTAACAATTATGCTACGATTAAACAGAATTATTACAATAAATAATTGCAAATAAAATAGTAAATAATAATACTATTATTAATACTATTTTATGGGTATTATTTGTACAAATGCACATAAATTATTTTAAAAAATTATATATAATTAGCAAAGGTAATATAAATTGTATAGTATGAAATAATTTGTTTTCATTTGAATTATTTTTTTTTTAATTTGTAATCATTATGTTTTGATGTTTTATTTAATTGTATTAGATTTAAGGTAATTATTTATTCATTGCATAAAAAAATAGGAGTGAAGTGAAAAAAAAATTGTGAAAGAGCCTAGAATTTTTTTGATGTTTATTTTATTTTTATTAGTATTTTGTATTATTAGTAATTATGTAACAATTATGTTATGATTAAACAGAATTATTACAATAAATAATTGCAAATAAAATGGTAAATAATAATATTATTAATACTATTTTATGGGTATTATTTGTATAAATGCACATAAATTATAAAAAAATATATATATATAATAACAAAAGTAATATAAATTGTATAGTATGAAATAATTTGTTTTCATTAGAATTTTTTTTTTTTAATTTGTAATCATTATGTTTTGATGTTTTATTTAATTGTATTAGATTTAAGGTAATTATTTATTTATTGCATAAAAAAATAGGAGTGAAGTGAAAAAGAAATTGTGAAAGAGCCTAGAATGTTTTTGATGTTTATTTTTTTTTATTTATTTTTGTACTCATTTGATGAATAAATGGCTGGCTGTGAGGCTCTCCATATAAATCTACCTTGAGAGGGAGCGTAGAGGCTGGGCATTGTTGGAAATGCTGGTTTGCCTGGCTGCCAGACTGACCCCAAACAAATGCGGGCCAGGCTTTTCACCCTCTCAGCGGTCAGCTGACTCGTTCCAGGCCAATGAGTCAAAAGATAGAAGTCAGAGGAGGAGGAGCAATGAATATTTATCCCTTTCCCACCCAGCGCCGCTGTCCCTTTAACAGCCTGGGGGGAAGGGGGGGGGAGGCGCGGCTGATCACATAGCCATGATGATTGGCTGCCACAGTGGTCACATGATCAGGAGCCGGTCATGGTGGCTCCCAGCCATTACTGCCATCCATGTGTGGACATTATAGCCCACCCCACCCCCCCCCCCCCCCCCCACCCCCGTTTGCCACCATGCTTATGCGTTCCATAGGCAGCAAGGGGTTTAAAGAGGACCTGTAGCTCTATCACAGGTTCTCGTTAGATCCACAACCCCGGATACTCACCATGGACCCTGCTCTACCATTCTCATTGTTGGTGTCCTTGGAAATCCACAGTACTTCTAGGTATGGGGGGGAACCATGTGACCTCCCTCCTGGGATGCAGTGTAGCCAATCACTAGTCCTGAATACAGTCACATGGAGGAGGGGAGAAATTCATTAACCGTGTGTTGAGCTTCTACATCAACTCAGTGATTAGACTTTAGACCAAGGAGAGGTGCCCCAGCTGAGCAGGGGGGAATCTGGCTCCCATGAGTCAGCAGCTGCTGCGGGGGAGAGGAGGGAGCATCGAAAATGGCTGGTCACATCTTACGTATTGATATCTCCAGGTGTGTAGGGACATCTGACCAATTCTCAGGTTTTGTGCTCTAAAACTGGACCAATACAGGCAGGTGGCCGAGACCACAAGATTTCCTACTTCTCACTACTACCATGCTGATCACTGTTCTCCTTTGCTGGAGGAGAAGCTGCACATGAGGACCCTCAGTGCAAGGATCTCCCTGCTTCATCTTCATTCATTCTATGGATCTGTGCTTCCTCCACTTATATCATTACCACACTAGTCACCGGGTGAGTGCAGCTCTGACATGAGGAAGCAATGACCTGCAGAGTCCTGGGGATAACAGATATAGTGACTGCAGAGTCCTGGTGAGACAAGATATAGTGACTGCAGGGCCCTGGGGAGAACAGATATAGTGACTGCAGAGTCCTGGGGAGAGCAGATATAGTGACTGCAGAGTCCTGGGGAGAACAGATATAGTGAGTGCAGAGTCCTGGGGAGATCAGATATAGTGACTGCAGAGTCCTGGGGAGAGCAGATATAGTGAGTGCAGAGTCCTAGGGGGAGAGCAGATATAGTGACTGCAGAGTCCTGGGGAGAGCAGATATAGTGACTGCAGAGTCCTGGGGAGAGCAGATATAGTGAGTGCAGAGTCCTGGGGAGAACAGATATAGTGACCGCAGAGTCCTGGGGAGAGCAGATATAGTGACCGCAGAGTCCGGGGGGAGAGCAGATATAGTGACTGCAGAGTCCAGGGGAGAACAGATATAGTGAGTGCAGAGTCCGGGGGGAGAGCAGATATAGTGACTGCAGAGTCCGGGGGGAGAGCAGATATAGTGACTGCAGAGTAATGGGGAGAGCAGATATAGTGACTGCAGAGTCCTGGGGGGAACAGATATAGTGAGTGCAGAGTCCTGGGGGGAACAGATATAGTGAGTGCAGAGTCCCGGGGGAAGAGCAGATATAGTGACTGCAGAGTCCTGGGGAGAGCAGATATAGTGACTGCAGAGTCCTGGGGGGAGTAGATATAGTGACTGCAGAGTCCTGGGGGGAGCAGATATAGCGACTGCAGAGTCTTGGGGAGAGCAGATATAGTGACTGCAGAGTCCTGGGGAGATCAGATATAGTGAATGCAGAGTCCTGGGGAGAACAGATATAGTGAGTGCAGAGTCCTGCGGAGAGAAGATATAGTGACTGCAGAGTCCTGGGGAGAACAGATATAGTGAGTGCAGAGTCCTGGGGCGATCAGATATAGTGACTGCAGAGTCCGGGGGAGAACAGATATAGTGACTGCAGAGTCCTGGGGGGAGCAGATATAGTGACTGCAGAGTCCTGGGGGGAGAACAGATATAGTGACTGCAGAGTCCTGGGGGGAGAACAGATATAGTGACTGCAGAGTCCTGGGGAGATCAGATATAGTGACTGCAGAGTCCTGGGGGGAGTAGATATAGTGACTGCAGAGTCCTGGGGGGAGCAGATATAGCGACTGCAGAGTCCTGGGGGGAGTAGATATAGTGACTGCAGAGTCCTGGGGGGTCAGATATAGCGACTGCAGAGTCTTGGGGAGAGCAGATATAGTGACTGCAGAGTCCTGGGGGGTCAGATATAGCGACTGCAGAGTCTTGGGGAGATCAGATATAGTGAATGCAGAGTCCTGGGGAGAACAGATATAGTGACTGCAGAGTCCTGGGGAGATCAGATATAGTGAATGCAGAGTCCTGGGGAGAGCAGATATAGTGAATGCAGAGTCCTGGGGAGAACAGATATAGTGAATGCAGAGTCCTGGGGAGACCAGATATAGTGAATGCAGAGTCCTGGGGAGAACAGATATAGTGAATGCAGAGTCCTGCGGAGAGAAGATATAGTGACTGCAGAGTCCCGGGGGAAGAGCAGATATAGTGAGTGCAGAGTCCTGGGGAGAGCAGATATAGTGAGTGCAGAGTCCTGGGGAGAGCAGATATAGTGAGTGCAGAGTCCTGGGGAGAGCAGATATAGTGACTGCAGAGTCCTGGGGGGAGAACAGATATAGTGACTGCAGAGTCCTGGGGGGAGAACAGATATAGTGACTGCAGAGTCCTGGGGGGAGAACAGATATAGTGACTGCAGAGTCCTGGGGAGAACAGATATAGTGACTGCAGAGTCCTGGGGAGAACAGATATAGTGAGTGCAGAGTCCTGGGGAGATCAGATATAGTGAATGCAGAGTCCTGGGGAGAACAGATATAGTGAATGCAGAGTCCTAGGGGGAGAGCAGATATAGTGACTGCAGAGTCCTGGGGAGAGCAGATATAGTGACTGCAGAGTCCTGGGGAGAACAGATATAGTGAGTGCAGAGTCCTGGGGAGATCAGATATAGTGAATGCAGAGTCCTGGGGAGAACAGATATAGTGAATGCAGAGTCCTAGGGGGAGAGCAGATATAGTGACTGCAGAGTCCTGGGGAGAACAGATATAGTGAATGCAGAGTCCTAGGGGGAGAGCAGATATAGTGACTGCAGAGTCCTGGGGAGAACAGATATAGTGAATGCAGAGTCCTGGGGAGAACAGATATAGTGAATGCAGAGTCCTGCGGAGAGAAGATATAGTGACTGCAGAGTCCCGGGGGAAGAGCAGATATAGTGAGTGCAGAGTCCTGGGGAGAGCAGATATAGTGACTGCAGAGTCCTGGGGGGAGAACAGATATAGTGACTGCAGAGTCCTGGGGAGAGCAGATATAGTGACTGCAGAGTCCTGGGGGGAGAGCAGATATAGTGACTGCAGAGTCCTGGGGGGAGCAGATATAGTGACTGCAGAGTCCTGGGGGGAGAACAGATATAGTGACTGCAGAGTCCTGGGGGGAGCAGATATAGTGACTGCAGAGTCCTGGGGGGAGCAGATATAGTGACTGCAGAGTCCTGGGGGGAGCAGATATAGTGACTGCAGAGTCCTGGGGGGAGCAGATATAGTGACTGCAGAGTCCTGGGGGGAGAGCAGATATAGTGACTGCAGAGTCCCGGGGGAAGAGCAGATATAGTGACTACAGAGTCCCGGGGGGAGAGCAGATATAGTGAGTGCAGAGTCCTGGGGGGAGAACAGATATAGTGACTGCAGATTCCTGGGGGGAGCAGATATAGTGACTGCAGAGTCCTGGGGGGAGAGCAGATATAGTGACTGCAGAGTCCTGGGGGGAGAGCAGATATAGTGACTGCAGAGTCCCGGGGGAAGAGCAGATATAGTGACTGCAGAGTCCTGGGGGGAGAGCAGATATAGTGACTGCAGAGTCCTGGGAGGAGCAGATATAGTGACTGCAGAGTCCTGGGAAGATCAGATATAGTGACTGCAGAGTCCTGGGGAGAGCAGATATAGTGACTGCAGAGTCCTGGGGGGAGAGCAGATATAGTGACTGCAGAGTCCCGGGGGAAGAGCAGATATAGTGACTGCAGAGTCCTGGGGGGAGAGCAGATATAGTGACTGCAGAGTCCTGGGGGGAGAGCAGATATAGTGACTGCAGAGTCCTGGGAGGAGCAGATATAGTGACTGCAGAGTCCTGGGGAGATCAGATATAGTGACTGCAGAGTCCTGGGGAGATCAGATATAGTGACTGCAGAGTCCTGGGGGGAGAGCAGATATAGTGACTGCAGAGTCCTGGGGAGATCAGATATAGTGACTGCAGAGTCCTGGGGAGATCAGATATAGTGACTGCAGAGTCCTGGGGGGAGAGCAGATATAGTGACTGCAGAGTCCTGGGGAGATCAGATATAGTGACTGCAGAGTCCTGGGGGGAGAGCAGATATAGTGACTGCAGAGTCCTGGGGGGAGAGCAGATATAGTGACTGCAGAGTCCTTGGTTTAGTAACACTGATGGCCGTGAACCAAACAAGAGCTAATCCAAGCGGATCTGTACCACGTGATTGCTGGGATGACCAATCACAACAACCACAGACGTAAACAGTTGAGTGTTTACATTGGCGAGCCACGCCCATTTCCATTACAACAGAGGGCAAGGAACTCATCAATCACCCCATTCTCCTTGGGAGACGGCGACCGATGAGATTGCTCGTCTTTTTCAAGCGCAGGGGAATATACCAGACTTAAAGAGTAACTCCACTTTTGTTTTGCGGGGGGGGGGGGGGGGGGGGGGGGACAAAAACCCCTCCCCCTCTGGGTGATCTGTGTACAATGTAATAAACATTGTTGCAGATTCCAACCTTTTGCTATTCTGAAGAAATAGCTGTTTGTGTCCACGTGTGGAGTGACTGTGAATGGGAGAAGTCGTATTATCAATCAGCTGCTGAACCTGCAGGGCTCTGAGGAAAGTGGCAGGGTCTGCATTGCTTTTTAGGCACAATTCCCCTTTGGAAGTACCTCACGCATAATTTAATTTTTATGGCAGGGGATACCCAAAATGTGACTAGTATATGCTGTATGTATTGATATATTTTTTTATTGGCTCCCCCCGACCGAAAGTGGGACAGGTTTTTTTTTTTTTTTTTAGACCTGGATAAAATGAGGAGCTTTATCATTTCTATGACCCACTAAGGAGAGATTTCCCCTCACTTCCTGTCACGGTGACACCCTTAGCTTGGTGGGAGCAATTGTCACAGGGAGAGGAAGACACGGACAAGCGCCAACAACGGGTTGAAGAATGGGAGCCTATGGGTGACAACCCTCCTCCCGTCATTAAAAGGGGTACTTCCCCTTTAAGGCCTCTCCCCTGCAGCCACTCCTGGGTGACACAGAGGATCACATGATCAGACCAGGCTGACAAAAGGCAAGTAGATACACTTTTTTTTTTTTTTTGACAATTTAGTCAAGAGGGGGGGGAGGGGGCCATAGTTTGGAGACCCCCCCTGCCATAAAGGGACAGGGGTCTCAAGCTGGCGGCCCTACAGCCGTTTTGTGAAACTACAAGTCCCATCATGCCTCTGCCTGTGGGAGCCGTGCTTGTAACTGTCAGCCTTGCAATGCCTCATGGGACTTGTAGTTTCAAAACAAGCTGGAGGGGCCACCAGTTTGAGAAGGCCCCCCCCCCCCCTGCCCGCCATAGACACACCCCTAAACCTTGCGGACGGCCTTCCCAGAAGAGGTGAAGCTGTTATAGCTGCAAAGGGGCGGGGCCAACTCAATATTGAGCCCTACGGACTAAGACTGGGAGGCCATTAAAATGTATGGGCGGGCAAAGGCAGGTGTCCCAATACTTTTGACAACATCGCGTCGTTTGAATTCCATGTCATAGATATGTTAGTTATCATTGTAAAAACACATTTCAGTTTTAGACTTGGGGGGGGGGGGGGGGGGGGGGAACAAAACAAAAGGCTTTGGAAAAACTTTTCCCAATGTTTCTGGATTTTTCCCAGATCTAATTGCAACACATTGGCTACTTTCATATTGCCCCTGCCCCCTCAACTTGGACGGTATCTCCGCAATTTTTAACGACACTAGGCTTTAGCAGCCCTTTAGCACCCAAAAGAGCGACAACCTCCCTAACAGAGGCCAGATTAAAAAGCCATCCGACGCGTTTCGTCAGCCAAAAAAAACCATTATGTCTTATTTTGGCCCTGATTTGGGGGGGGGGGGGGGTGGGGTTTGTTGCCCCATAAAAAAAAAAAGGCTTTGGAAAAACTTTTCCCAATGTTTCCAGATTTTTTTTCCCAGATCTAATTGCAACACATTGGCTACTTTTATATTGCCCCTCCTCCCCCCCCTCAACTTGGAAGGTATCTCCGCAATTTTTAATGACAAAAAAAAGGATTAAAAATCCGTCCGACGCGTTTCGTCAGCCAAAAAAAAAAACATGTCTTATTTCGGCCCCGATTTGGGGAAGGGGGGGTGGTGGCCCCCAAAAATTCACAAACTACCATTTACCTTCCTGGTGTCACATTTTTAACCAGAATAAACGATTACAGATGCCCATATTTTGTAGATTTCACCAACACTATAGACATCAGTCGCCGTCACCCGGCTGCATTGTACGGGGTGTCGCCCCCCCCCCCCCCCAAAATTGAAGAGACTTATTACTTCCTGACAGGAAGTGAGGAAAATCTTCCCCCAAAAAAAAGATCATCAGGAACAACCCACCAGCGGCTTAATGTCCAAATCCTCCTGTAGGTGGCAGTGTGACCCCCCCCCATGTGTATTTAACATCCTCTCTATGATCAATGGAATTTACCTTTACAGTTTTTTTAATTTTTTTAAATTTTTTTACATTATTTTTATTTTTTTTTCTAATTCCTAGCAGGACTCTGTCTTTTTATTTGGTCACATTTTTTTTTTTTTTTTTTAATACAGCGCCGCCGGCGGTCGCTCTGAAGAACCGGAATGATGACAGAACATGCAGCCGTGTTTTTTTTTTATATATACAAGACACATTTATCCATTAAATTCAAAACACAGTACAAAAAAAAAAAAAGAAAAAAGAAAAAAAAAAGGAAAAAAAAAGGAAAAACCACGTCAAGTGATGATTCGTACAAAAACGCAGAATTCATAGCCATCCTTCCTACGGTAGACGTGGGCGGTGACACGCCTTCTCTGCCCCTCCCCCCCCACACTCTCTCTCACCTCTACAAAAAGAGGCTAAAAAAAGGGGGAAGGAGGGAAAAAAAAAACCAAAAAAAATACCAAATAAAAAAAAAAAAAGACCAAATAAAAAAAAAAAAGACCAAAAAAAAAAAAAAAGACTAAATAAAAAAAAAGACCAAATAAAAAAAAAAAAAAGACCAAAAAAAAAAAAAAGTAAAAAAAAAAAAAAAGACCAAATAAAAAAAAAAAGACCCCAAAAAAAAAAAAAAAGACTAAATAAAAAAAAAGACCAAATAAAAAAAAAAAGACCAAATAAAAAAAAAAAAAAAGGAAAAAAAAAAAAAAAAAAAAAAGTCCAAATAAAAAAAATAAAAAAAATACCAAAAAAAAAAAACAAACAAAAAAAAAAAGGAAAAAAAAAAAAAAAAAAAAAAAAAGACCAGCCCTCCCCTAAAATAGCAAACATTTCATAATTGCAGAAAAAGGGGGAAGAATACAAATTCTATATTACATACAATAAAGGGGGGGGGGAGGGGAGAGCTGGGTGGAGGAGGTCTCAGAACGGAGGGGCCGGAGGGTTTTCGTTTTCTGTCGATTTTTCTTTTTTTTTTTTTTCTTCTTCTTTCAGCGGTCGGCCGGTCCTGCGATTTTTGCGTCGATCTTTTTTTCTTTCCCGCAATGTCCTCTTGCGGCGGGAAGAGTAGGAGGTGGAGGAGGAGGAGGGGGGCGGGGTTTAATTTTCGTCAGTTGGACCCCCAGCTGTAGCTGCTGTACGCAGACTTGCTTGCCTGAGATTTTTGCGGCATGGAGGCTCCTTGGGCGCGCTGTCCCGAGGCGGTCTGCAGAGAGAGAAAAGAAAAAAAAGGCGATATATAAAAAAAGACGTGTCGCGGGTCGTAGAACGTGCCGGGGGAGGGGAGCGGGGGAGGGGGGGGTTGACAAGTGCAAGCAGAACCCGCTATATAAATGTATAAAAAGAGAACCTGTTACTTTATTCATGTGCAGCGTGCCAAGTAATCCCCTCCCCCCCTCCCCCGCCCTCAAGATCACAGCACTCCCCCGTTGACAACGCACCATCTTTATTCAGGCATCATCACCCACTTTCCTGCATTCTTGATGGCGTTGTCCTGCATGCACTTGCCAGCACACCCCCCACCACCCCCCTCCCGGACACCGCACCACCATAATCCCCACAAACTGTGCAAAAAAACCCACAACCAATGACAAAAAATCCCCCCCTCCCCCACCAAATCTGTGGGCATAGAATCCATAAGAAGCCAGGCGCACCAATGAAACTCGGCGGCATCATGCACCAGACTCCGCGCCCCCACAGTGATTGTGAATGGATGGGGACGAGGAGGGGGGGGGGGGCGGGAGTAGTGCCTGTAGGTGCGCGTCACCAGGTGGTGGTGGGGGGGGGGGCGGAGGAAGAAAAGGGGGGGGGGAGGGGAGGTGGGCCAAGGAGTGCAGTAGTCCAAAGACAAAACATTTTTTACCTGGTCATCGTTCAGCAGCTGGCAACACAAAATCTGCAAACATGGCAGCTGGTGCAAAGGTGGGCGGGATATGCAAAATAAAGGGACAGACTTTTAGCATGAGAAGGTGCGGGGGGGAAAAAGTCGACGTGCCATACCCCTCCCCTTCTAAATGATACAAATAAATATGTGAAAAGTGTGGGGGGGGGGAGGGGCATTTGTATGGCGCCCCCCGGAGTCAATACTTTGTAGAACCCCCTTTCTCTACAAGTCTTTTTGGGGGTGTCTCTACCAGCTTTGCCCATCTAGAGAGGACATTTCTGCCCATTCTTCTTCTTTGTAAAATATCTCAAGCTCTGTCAGATTGGATGGAGAGCGTCTGTGATCAGCAATTTTCAAGTCTGGCCACAGATTCTCAATGGGATTTAGGTCTGGACTGTGACTGGGCCATTCTAACACATGAATATGCTTTGATGTAAACCATTCCATTGTAGCTCTGGCTGGATGTTTCGGGTCGTTGTCCTGCTGGAAGGGGAACCTCCGCCCCGGTCTCAAGTCTTCTGCCGACTCTAACAGGTTTTCTTCTAAGATTGTCCTGTATTTGTCTCCATCCATCTTCCCATCAACTCTGACCAGCTTCCCTGTCCCTGCTGAAGAAAACCATCCCCACCACATGATGCTGCCACCACCATGTCTCACGGTGGGGATGGTGTGTTCGGGGGATGGGCGGTGTTAGTTTTCCCCACACATAGCGTTTTGCTTTTAGCCCATAAAGTAGAATTTTGGTCTCCTCTGACCAGATCACCTTCTTCCACATGTTTGCTGCCCCCTCCCCCACATGGCTTCTCACAAACTACAAACAGGACTTCTTATGACTTTCTTTCTCCAATGTCTTTCTTCTTGTCACTCTTCCATAAAGGGCAGATTTGTGGAGAGACGACTAATAGTTGTCCTGTGGACAGATTCTCCCCCCTGAGCTGTGGATCTCTGCAGCTCCTCCAGAGTTACCATGGACCTCTTGGCTCTTCTCTGATGAATGCTCTCCTTGCCCGGCCCGGTCAGTTTAGGTGGACGGCCATGTCTTGGTAGGTTTGCGGTTGTGCCCATACTCTTTCCATTTTCCGATGATGGATTGAACAGAGCTCCGTGAGATGGTCAAAGCTTGGGAGATATTTTTATAACCAAACCCTGCTTTATACTTCTCCACAACTTTATCCCTGACCTGCCTGGTGTGTTCCTTGGCCTTCATGATGCTGTTTGTTCTCTAACAAACCTCAGAGGGCTTCACAGAACAGCTGTATTTATATTGAGATTAAATGACACACAGGTGGACTCTATTTACTTAATAGGTGACTTCTGAAGGCAATTGGTTCCTGTAGATTTTAGTTAGGGGTATCAGAGTAAAGGGGGCTGAATACAAATGCCCCTCCCCCCCACACTTTTCACAATTTATTTGTATAATTTATCGTTTTTCCTTCCACTTCACAATTATGTGACACTTTGTGTTGGTCCATCACATAAAATCCCAATAAAATACATTTACGTTTTTGGTTGTAACATGAGAAAACGTGGGAAATTTCAAGGGGTATGAATACTTTTTCAAGGCACAGGCTATGTGGCAGCACAGAGGTGGTCTTTATGCCTTGCTATCCGAGTCGATGATTTGTGCGGAGCCCACACAACGTCATGTGCCCGCCCATCCCCCCCCCCCTCCAGCATACTGACCCCGTACTATCGCCAACAGCGCCCAGTCACATAGCAACATTTGTAACCCAACAGGACAGGCTCCTCCAATCATGTAAATCACGGACAGCCAATCACATGATCAGGAAGAAGCCCAGGCATGTACAATCCTTACAGGGTCGATTGAAAGAAATTAAAAACGCCACCACCTTGTTTATAAAACAAAAGCCAACGTGATCGCTGTGTCAATCATCACACGGCTTTGATGATCAATGAATAGTTGGGATCAGGGGGACCCTCAACACGTTTCGTCACGTCCTCAGCTAATGAGGAACAAATCCAGGAATGGGTTTTTCCTGATGCCCAGGTGACATTTAAATGCCCATTAATACCATCATTAAAATGTTACGTCTAGGGCAAAATGTATAAAGTTTTATCCCTTAACCACTACAATACCGGGGGGGGGGGGGCACTTTCACCCCCTTCCTTCCCAGCCCAATTTTCAGCTTTCATCGCTCTCGCGCTTTCAGTGACAATTGCGCGGTCATGCTACACTGTACCCAAATGAAATTGTTATAATTTTGTTTGCACAAATAGAGCTTTATTTTGGTGTTATTTATTCACGACTCCGTTTTTTTTTTTTTTTGCGATATAAGCGCAAAAATAGCGGAAATTTGGAAAAAAAAAAAACAATATTTTCTTTTTTCTATTTGAAAAGAAATCCAATAAAATCAAATTTTGTCATAAATTTAAGCCAAAATGTATTCTGCTACATGTTTTTGGTAAAAAAAATTCCGTTAAGTGTATAATAATTGGTTTGTGTGATCACGGACATATGTGTGCAGGTGATCACGTACATACGTGTGCAGATAATCATTGGGACATGTGATTTTAGTGGGACATATGTGGGGGACATGTTTTTATTATTAGGGACATGTGTTTTTATTATTTGGGGACATGTGTGTTTTGGGGACATATGTGGGGGACATGTGTTTTTATTATTTGGGGACATGTGTGTTTTGGGGACATGTGTGTTTTGGGGACATATGTGGGGACTGTGTTTGTACTGTGTGGTGTGTTGTGTGTTTACACTACACTGATGATCAGTGAGTAAAAAGCTGTGAAAAGCAGCCCATACTCACTGATCATCAGCCGGCTGCAGCGTTCTGCTCTCCTCTCCTCAGCGGTGACTTCCGTGTGAGGAGAGGAGGAGCCGATTGCCTAGCAACCGGCTGTTTGTTTACATCACATGACGGCCGTGATTGGACACGGCCGTCATGTGATCAGGAGGGCCAATCACAGAGCCCTCCTGCCGATCTGAGATGTGCCGTGTCCGGGTGACACGAGCACATCGGGATCGCGCCGCTGCGCGGGCGCGCGCGATCCCGCTACTCCTGAAGGACGTTCCTGAACGTCCTATCAGGAGTAGACGGCTCCCACCCGGCCGTATATATGCATTGGCCAAGGGAGGGAAGTGGTTAAAAAAAAAAAAAAAAAAAAAAAAGTAGTCCTCCAATAGAGACGCTCGCTCCCAGCTTGCCACCGAGATGCAAGATATATGAAGACAGGATGGACGCGCGCTCTACAGGAAACGCCAATACTTTGTTAAAGTATAAAAAAAAAAAAAAAAAGAAAAATCATCACAGCGCAAAAGCGCACACACAGGAAGGAGGGTTAACGCATTTCGTGCACAGCAGCACACTGATTAAGCGCTGCTGTGCGTGAAACACGTCAACCTTCCTGTGTGTACTTTTGCACTGTTTTTTTT